>NC_069501.1:121398257-121698257 GCF_027579735.1 Bombina bombina
TTGTAGATTTAAATTATTTGAGTAGGGTTAGGTTTTTAAATATGTAATTTAGTTAATTTAATTTGTAGTTTAATGTAATTTTAGTATAACAGTTAGGGTAGGTTAATTATTAGTTTAATATAGTTTAATTTAATTCTAAAGGTTAATTTATTATAAGATAGGGATGAGTTAATATTTAATATAAAGTTAGCGGGTAGTTAGGTTTAGGGGTTAATAAATTAATTTAGTTTATGGTGAGGTGGGGGGCTGGCGGTTTAGGGGTTAATAGGTTTAGTAAGTGGTAGTGATGTGGGAGGTCAGAGGTTTAGGGGTTAATACATTTAGTTAGTTGTGGTGGGGTCTGGGAGCGGCAGAATAGGGGTTAATAGGTTTATTATAGTTGTGGCGGTGTCAGGGAGCAGCGGGATAGGGGTTAATAACTTTATTTAGTTGCATTGGGCTCCGGGAGCGGCAGGATAGGAGTTAATACATTTATTAGAGTTGCGGTGGGCTCCGGGAGCAGCGGGATAGGGGTTAATACCTTTATTAATGTTGTGGTGGGGTCGGGGAGCGGCGGGATAGGGGTTAAACAGTTTAGTATAGTGTCAGTGTTAGCGACAGGGTATAAATAAAGCTGGGAAAAAGGCGAATAGCAATGAGATCGATGACTGTTTAGTTAACAACAGTCCACTGCTCATCGCCCCATACTTGGTGCACGGCTTTTTGGCAGCTTTTTATATATATATGGAGAGCTTATTCAGGTCCGTGGCCGCGATGTTAGGCGATGTCAGGTGAGCGTATTGGTGCTGTTGAATGCAAGAAAGTTGACGGCTTGATAAGTAGGCCTCTCTATCTGAATCACGAAAGAAAAAATTTGGGTTCAGTGTCCCTTTAATTGTGGGCGGGTGGAAGTCTTGGCGAGTTCCCACACTTTTTTGTAGGACTTGACCCCTGGTTGAAATAATTATTAGAGTTGCGGTGGGCTCCGGGAGCAGCGGGATAGGGGTTAATACCTTTATTAATGTTGCGGTGGGGTCGGGGAGCGGTGGGATAGGGGTTAAACAGTTTAGTATAGTGTCAGTGTTAGTGACAGGGTATAAATAAAGCTGGGAAAAAGGCGAATAGCAACAAAATCGATGACTGTTTAGTTAACAGTCCACTGCTCATCGCCCCATACTTGGTGCACGGCTTTTTGGCAGCTTTTTATATAAATATGGAGAGCTTATTCAGGTCCGTGGCCGCGATGTTAGGCGATGTCAGGTGAGCGTATTGGTGCCGTTGAATGCAAGAAAGTTGACGGCTTGATAAGTAGGCCTCTCTATCTGAATCACGAACGAAAAAATTGGGTTCAGTGTCCCTTTAATTGTGGGGGGTGGAAGTCTTGGCGAGTTCCCACACTTTTTTGTAGGACTTGACCCCTGGTTGAAATAATTATCCATTTTGCACTTGTAATTAAAAAAGATTACATTGATAGTGAGACTTACAAGCCATAAGTTACAAACACACATTGATATGAATATATACAGCTTGATGCTTAAAAAAACAAAAAAACACCTGAGAGTGAACCACTACGATAGCTAGGCTTGTCTTGTTGCGTTTTCACTATTTTCACTTTCTCATTTGGCGTAAAAGGAGCGCAGGATCTGAGCATGCGCGTCATCTCTGTTTTACTAAGAGAGCGCGCTTACATTATATCTATGGGTGAGTTGCTCAATCTTCTTATTTGCCGGACCGTACTGTGACTCTAAAATAAAATAAACCTCTGAGGATCTGTGGGTGGCCAGATGGGGGAGCCAAAATAAAATAATAAAGTTATATTACTGTAGATAATATTACTGTAGAAATATTATCTGCCCAAAAATATTTTTTTTCTTATACATTGAACTATGCAGTATTAATATATGTTAATTTAAAAGTAACATTGACTGTCCCTTTAAGATATTAAGTGGATTAGCAGGGTCAATGGCACTATAAGGAATAGTTATAAACTGCTATATACAGTACGATACTTGTATAAATATTAAGCAGGGAGGTGCTGTGTATTAGGTGAGAATATTTACAACAACAATAGGTGGTAAAAAAACAAACAATTGCAAAAAGAATACACTTATAGCACTCTCTTATTCCTTAATAAAACAAGTTAAAGTATGTGTGAAGTGTTTGGTGCAACTTGGATTCACAAACAGGAATTTAAACATAACATCTTTATTAGAGTATTTAAAATTGGGGAAATTCATTAAAAACTATAATCTGGAACTTGTAGACCACAATGGTAAATGTCGCCACTAACCTAATAATATAGGAAGGTTAGATATGATCAATATTGCTAGAGCAGTGGTAATGGATATAACACTGTCAAAAGCAAGCTGTTACAGACAGTGAGTCCAGCATAAAGCAGTAGTGACAGTTTACCTTGATACTAGCCCTGCTGCTCTTATGTTAATGTAAGGGTCAAACCACAATTCATACTGCTAAATAAGGAAATAATCTCAATGATATAGTATAAACAGCTTAATATGATGGTCCTTGTTGTATCTAATAAGAGAGCATAAATATGGCTATGTATCAGAAGCTAATATGCTACAATGTAGCGGTTATACTAGAATTAATTGTTGCTATATGACATGACATGTCTGACGGGGGCGTGTATTTGATGTCCTCCATGATTGAAAGATATAGAGGTGTGTATGGAAGGCATACACTTTTGATTGGATCATCACAGAGCTTACACTCCTGTCATTGGAAGGAGATTCGATTAGATATGGATCTAGATTAGCACACCCCGTTTTAGGGCTTAAACCAATGAATAGGCGTGTTGCATATAATACACTTAAGAAAGTGTTTGTGTCTCGAAATTGAATTGGTGTTTTGTTAGTCATCATACCCTATTTAAAGCAGATTAGGAGAGCAATCTGGTTGATTTTAGCATTGAAAAATGCCGTGTATGGCCGAAACTTGTTTGCTGCACCATCTTTTCTAACTTGCCTCTCTACTTTCCCACCTGATGCCGAGGTTCCAGTATATCGGCCAGGACTCTTTGGGATTAGTGTTTCTGTTTATTTTCTTATTCACTCTGCTTTTTTTCAGTACTATATAACCTTACGCAATGGGAGGGTGGTATGTGAGCAGGGTGATTAGATGTGCTATTACCTTCTGTTTATGATTTGAATTTATTAATAAAGGCTATGTTTTATTAGTAGGAAATAGTGCTGTAAGCCCCATACTTTCTCTCTTTTGTATAATTTAATTGTTATTTTGGAGGATTAGCACCTTATCTCATATAAATATTTTTATTTGATAAGTTTTCCCACTCTTTTGGATTGTAGTGCCGGGCAGCTCTTATCTGTTAATTATATGTTGCTAGATATACAGCAGATTGGTGTTTGTAATAATAGCCATCAACAATGTTTACATTACATCCAAATGAGCAAATTATTAAATTAAGCATTACTTTGTATTGAATATAATACTGCCAGTATACACAGTGACTAAATAAAGTCTTAAAACAATTGTTGTAGACCACAAACCAGCTTTTGGCTCTACTGGGCTGATGTCTATTAGCTATGTTCACCGAGCACTGTGGTATGCTGGTGATTTCTAGCATATAGCTGTTCGTGTAACTAGCGTGGCGTTGCCTTAGTTTTAATATTAATAAGGTCTTTGCTAAATAACAATTGAAAACTAACAAGAAAGCCCCATTCCTCTCCCTCCCGCCCTTAACATGCTTGCGCGCCAGTTTCAACTGGATTTATAGTTGTGAATACTTGCAAGGTCCGTGATCGTGATGTCACGAGAATAGTGGATCCGCTGTCTATCTCCTGCATCCCCATCATTATTTTTTATTTGAGCATCTCTTATGGACCCTTGTAAGCAGGGATAGGCACAGACAAAGGCTGTGGTGGACATTTTCCAAAGTAGAGACCTTAATGAAGGACACCAAGGTACATTTGAAATTAAAAACATTAATTTATAGTGCTTGGTGTTATTATACTGATGCAGATACCACTGGTCCTATAAACAGCCCTCCTCTGGCTATACCCATGTGCCAGTGTCACTACTGTGTCATTATATAGTGCTGGGTGTTATTATACTGATGTAGATACCACTGATTCTATAACTGGCCCTCCTCTGGCTATACTCATGTGCCAGTGTCACTACTGTGTCATTATATAGTGCTGGGTGTTATTATACTGATGCAGATACCACTGATCCTATAACCAGCCCTCCTCTGGCTATACCCATGTGCCAGTGTCACTACTGTGTCATTATATAGTGCTGGGTGTTATTATACTGATGCAGATACCACTGATTCTATAACTGGCCCTGCTCTGGCTATACCCATGTGCCAGTGTCACTACTGTGTCATTATATAGTGCTTGGTGTTATTATACTCATGCAGATACCACTGATTCTATAACTAGCCCTCCTCTGGCTATACCCATGTGCCAGTGTCACTACTGTGTCATTATATAGTGCTGGGTGTTATTATACTGATGCAGATACCACTGATTCTATAACTGGCCCTCCTCTGGCTA
Organism: Bombina bombina; assembly: GCF_027579735.1. Classification (NCBI taxonomy): domain Eukaryota; kingdom Metazoa; phylum Chordata; class Amphibia; order Anura; family Bombinatoridae; genus Bombina; species Bombina bombina. The sequence goes on from NC_069501.1 coordinate 121,402,772, forward strand.
TACCCATGTGCCAGTGTCACTACTGTGTCATTATATAGTGCTGGGTGTTATAGAATCAGTGGTATCTGCATCAGTATAATAACACCCAGCGCTATATAATGACACAGTAGTGACATTGGCACATGGGTATAGCCAGAGGAGGGCTAGTTATAGAATCAGTGGTATCTGCATCAGTATAATAACTAGCCCTCCTCTGGCTATACCCATGTGCCAATGTCACTACTGTGTCATTATATAGCGCTGGGTGTTATTATACTGATGAAGACACCACTGACCCTATAACCAGCCCTCCCTCTGGCTATACCCATGTGTCAGTGTCACTACTCTGTCAATATATAGTGCTGTGTGTTAATATACTTATGCAGATACCACTGATTCTATAACCAGCCCTCCTCTGGGTATACCCATGTGCCAGTGTCACTACTGTGTAATTAAATAATGCTGGGTGTTATTATACTGATGCAGATACCACTGATTCTATAACCAGCCCTCCTCTGGCTATACACATGTGCCAGTGTCACTACTGTGTCTTTGTATAGAGCTGGGTGTTATTATACAGATGCAGATACACATCCAGTATTTCACTTATTTATTCTATAACGTATTACCCAATATTGCTAGCAGTCTCTTGACAAGCCACTAACTTTATTCACACTACATATTTTTTTGTATTTCTATTATTTAATCAGAAAGAAAACATATACAAGGTTGTGGCGGACACTGCAAGGGCTAGTCACGGACACCAGTGTCCGTGTACGGACACCTTGCCTATCCCTGCTTGTAAAGGATTTAAATTTTGGATGCTGTTATTTTGGGAAAATATATAAAGCATTTATGCAAGGTCTTTTAGAATGGCAAAATAAAGGCAATGTTTAAGTATTCAATCTATTCATATATTTATTTCTCTATGTATCACTATGTATGATTGAGGGTTGAAAGACAGGATATTGCATTATTCTAGTAGTTTGTTCTCGTTGATTATGTTTGATGAATGCATAATGTTGAAGGCTAACTTTAATAGAACAAATCGTGTAGATCGTATTCAATCATCTTTGGAGGATAATAATATTTTTTCTTCACATATTATAAGCACTTTTTGATATTTGGTTGAATTCTGTGTATATATTCTTTTCTTTGGTTATAACTATTACTACATTATTTCCATATATCCGGGTTCATATTTACTACCTATGTATATTATAGTGTTATCCAAAAGGATGATCAATATCATATGTGACCGTAGTGATAAATAAGTGACTATTATAACAAATAAAGAGTGTAAGTGCCTCTTATGTTATATAGATTGTGTTAGTGTATTAATAATATTGAAAATATTAAAGTTACTTATAAAAGGTGATAATATATAAATAAAGCAAAATTGCTAATATATGTTTGAAGAGATTTACTTTATAATAAATATTGTAAATTAGACCGTGTATTTTGCAAATTGTGATATGTGAGTATAACTATTAACACGTGATTAAGTGATGAGTGACAATAAAAAACAATATTTAATTATATTTAAAGTGTATTGTAATCAATTGATATTTCTAAACCTACAGTATACTAAAAATAGCTAATTGTAATCATTTGCAATATAGATGAGTTAAATAGTTTGTTTGAAGATAAGATATTAGTTTTTTTAAGTCCTTCTGGCAATTTTCAAGCTATAGGCAATATACTCTATAAACTCTAAGATGTTTTGTAGAATTCAGGCGTTTCCTGTAAGGCAAACATTTATTTCCTTACAATCTGTTTACAAAAGAGGCAGGGATGTGTAAGATGTTGCAGAAATCCTTTCTTCAAAGTAATTGAAATGTTTTCTGTGCATTCAATGTGATGTGACTTTTTAAGTGTTGTGGGAGGTTTATCGCCCTTAATGATCAGAATATGCTTTGAATATCCAAAGGGGAGATTTATATACACAGAAACATCTGCACTTTGAGAGGAAAGCTATACTCTTCACACTGTGACCGCATGTGTCGCATATTTAAAAAGCCATTGAGTAAAATCATTTGTTATCATAAGTGTTCATGGAGAAAGCTGGTTTAAGAAGCATGAGATGATACAACTTCCTTTTGTTTAAACAAATCTTCTGCTTTCTTCTCTGTACCTAGTAAAACATAGATCATGATTAAAGGGACATAAAATACTTTGAGATTGTAATATAAAGGGCCAGATTATAAATTGTTGTGAATATTATCCTTATTATTATTTGTATTATTATTATTTCAGTAGTGTACCCGCAAAGTGTATTATGTGTTTAGACACAATAAATATTATGGAACCTTTATATCATTCTGATAATGTAACTTTAATAACACTCTGAATTATATAATTTGCAAAGGATAATACATATAAAACCCGAATCCTTTTAGTTCTGATTTGTCTATTAATTAAACTGAGACCAGATCAATAAACAAACTTAGTTTATTAAAAGAATTATTGGAAATAATAAGCAATATTTGAATAAAGCAAACCAATAAGCATACATCATTACAATGATTTAATGATTATCAGGTTAAAACTAATGAAAACAATCACTAAATGATTTTATTTGCAGTAGTTTGCATGTATAATAGAGAAACAGAAACTTGTGTTATTTAAATTCTCAGCATAGCTGGCAAGAATCAGGTAAACTAATAATCCTGGCAAACCATAAGAAAATTATATTATTACCAGATTCCTGATTGACCCAGTGTTATTGTCGACAGATAAGACCAAGTTAACAGGAATTACCTAACAAAATACTTGTGACTATAAAGGGCAAACCAGAATTGATTAACTCACCTGATTCAATTAGACTTTGAATATAAATGTAAAGAGTATAAATCATATTAATAAAACTGTTTCATATAGGTTTGTTTCATACTTATCAACATTGTGGGATCCTTCACTGGGGTTCAGTGTAAAAAGACCCTCTTAGGTTACCCCTGGACCCTCTCTTGCCATTATCCTGACTTGTCTATCTGGTCAGCTTAGCCTCCCATCTCCTCTGGATAGGGTGTGGTCATCATGCATGCTCAGTGTGGCCCCTTGTGCCATCTGTTTGTGTCCCCTTCTCCCCCTTTTGTGGGTGAGTGTGTATTTTATGCAAAACGCTTAACTCCAACCCAACTGATAAGGTTAGGTTCACATAAATGATTGGCTAACTCTAATTACAGATTAATTAACATTTTTGTTAATAAGCTAAGATTTAGCAGCTAAAATATTTTTCCCTTGGAAGATGGCACTCATCACTAAGCTATAACAGACAAATATGTATTTTGTAAATATATTCTGAAAAACAAGTCAGTTTTGACCATTAACCAAGGTTGAACCCCACTAATGTTTATAGAAAAAGAGACTTACTGGAAACATGTATGACAAACATGGGGATATTTGTAGATATTTATACCAGTAATATAATGATAGGAATCATGCAGTTATGTCAGGGACCTTGAATATCATAGTAACTAAACATGAATTAGTTTGATAAAGTACAAAAACTTCATAGTAAGCAATTATATACTGACAAGCAACACTAGCTAATAGCTACATATTAATTCTGATAAATAATATATATGCGTATGTGTACCTGAATCTATAGTTAAATAAACATGATCAATTGTATCCCTATATTATATAGCACAGTCATATGTGATTAATATGCAATATTAAAATGGTAAATTTTCCAAGACAATTGTCCTGACAAAGTGTAGTGCAAAATATCGCTTTTGCTAAAGCACTATTTGCGCTCCACTTTGTAATACTAGTGCACGCACGAGAGCAGGCTTCCATAGCCTCCAATTGGAGCCTTGTTCTCATGCCGCCATACACAGCACAGAACCTAGCGCAGCGAAGGGGGTAAGTCACGCAGCGATGGCCAGCAAATTTAAATATATATGTATATGCTTATATACATATATATTTATGTGTTGATATGTGTATATACACATTAACACTTAAATATATATGTATATAAGCATATACATATATATTTACAGGGAACACACAGTTCCCATAGACTGCAATGTAAAGGCACTTTTCAGTGCTGTTATTTTTTTTTCAAATACCCAACTCCCACCAACTTTAGCCCCTTATAACTGCCTTATGCCGTTACTTTATTAAAAAATAAAAATTCTAATATTTTTATTTTTTTAATAAAGACTAATACACTGAAATTTGGGGGCAATTGGGGGACATTTAGAAAATTAACCAGAGGTCTGACCTCTGGTTAATTTTCAGAGCTATAACCCGAAAAAAATCCCAGAAGGAGGTGGCGCACAATCAAATGTATATACTTTTTACAAGTGTAATAATTAGTGTGCAAAACAGTCCATACAGTTTGTGTTCGTGATGGATAAGCAAGTGAGACTAGACTTTGGGCAGAAAAAGGATTCTTAGGGCATCTCCACTTCAGGGAACAATGTCGATTCACCTTTGAAATCTAGATCAAAGAAAGAAGGGGAGCCTCATAGTGAAATCCGTAAAGTCATTAGTTGGTTTAGTATTCATGTGCAGGAACTGTCCACCCAGACTAAAACAAAAATTTTAGACTTTAGGAAGGCAGATTTTTCATTAATGGGAGAATACCTAAAAAACTATTTAAAAGAGAAAACTCTTATTACAGGGGTTCAAGAACAGTGGGAATTTGTGAAAGGTGCCATTTTAGATGCAACCGCACACTGTATTAGACATGTCTGTAAAAGTAAAAGAGAGCGGAAACCAATTTGGTTTTCCAAAGAAGTAGCACATGCTGTAAAGACAAAAAAGATAGCTTATAAAAACACACAAGCAGATGATGATATGAATATGGAGACTCCAACAAAAAAAGACTAAGCAGTTAATTAGGAAGGTTAAAGTTCATGCAGAGATAAATTAGCATAGTCAGTAAAACATGGGGACAAAACATTCTTTAGATATATCAATGAAAGAAGAAAAAATATGGTAGGGATAGTAAAATTGAAATCAGTTGATGGTAGAATAATAGGAGATAAGCAGATTGCAGACTGTCTCAATGATTACTTCTGTTCTGTTTTCACAAAAGATTGTGAAGATAGAATCTCTACATTAAGGAATGCTATGAAAAATAGAAACAAGCTTAACAGTAATCTTTTTACAGAGGATGAGGTTTTGTTAGCATTATCAAAAATAAATGTTAAAAAGGCAGTGGGACCTGATAATATTCATCCAAGGGTTTTAAAAGAACTTCGATCAATGCTAACTGTCCCATTAACTGATCTGTTTAATCAGTCACTATTAACAGGAGCTGTCCCAGATGATTGGAGAATAGCAAATTTAATACCTCTTCATAAAAAGGGCAGGAGAGAAGAATCTGGCAACTACAGGCCAGTTAGTTTAACTTCAGTAGTAGGGAAATTAATGGAAAGCCTCTTAAAAGAAAGAATTATGACTTACTCAGTAGTAGGGAAATTAATGGAAAGCCTCTTATAAGAAAGAATTATTACTTACATAATGACAAACAATTTAGAGGACCAAAATCAGCATGGTTTTACTTCAGGGAGATCATGTCAGACTAATCTAATTGACTTCTTTGATTATGTAACAAAAGTATTAGACAAGGGTGGAGCAGTTGATGTAGCATATCTAGATTTCAGCAAAGCATTTGACACTGTCCCACACAATAAACTAATTCACAAACTGTATCTCCTTGGTCTAGATTAAAAAATTGTGAACTAGGTGGAATGCTGGCTTAAGGACAGAAAACAAAGTGTCTTAGTAAATGGAGTTCATTCAGCAGAGGGGGCTGTTACTAGTGGTGTTCCTCAGGGGTCAGTTCTGGGGCCTGTTTTGTTTAACATATTTATCTGCGATATCAGCAAAGGGCTACAGGGGAAAGTATGTCTGTTTACAGCTGATACAAAAATTTGTAACAGAGTGGATGTTCCAGGGGGGGTAGACAAAATGAGAAGTGATATACAACAATTGGAGGATTTGACAAACAACTGGGATCTAAAGTTTAACACAGCAAAGTGTAAAATAATGCATTTAGGGAAGAAAAATCCAAATGTTAATTACAGACTCAATGACACTTTACTGACTGTTACAGATGAGGAACAATGTAGTAATGCAGCGAGTAAGGCTAGCAGAATGCTTGGATGTATTGGTAGAGGTATTTGCAGCAGAAATAGTAAGGTTCTTATGCCACTTTATAGATCATTAGTTAGGCCTCATCTTGAGTATTGTGTGCAGTTCTGGAGGCCATATCTTCAGAAGGATATTAACAAACTTGAATCTGTGCAAAGGAGGGCTACCAAAATGGTACATGGTCTAAAAAATAAAACTTACCAGGATAGGCTCAATGATCTAAATATGTATAGCTTAGAGGAGAGAAGGGAAAGAGGTGATATGATAGCAACTTTCAAGTACATTAAAGGGTTTAGTAAAACTGAGGCTGTGGGTATTTTACATAAAATGGAAAATTCAAGAACAAAGGGTCATGAACTCAAGCTAAAGGGTAGTAGATTCAGGAGTAATATGAGGAAGCATTTCTTTACAGAAAGAGTAATTGATTTATGGAATAAACTTCCTCAAGAGGTAGTAGCAACAAACACTGTGGGGGACTTTAAAAATGCATGGGACAAGCATAAGGCTATCCTACAAACTAAATAAGTTTATACTGTTAGGTAATATCGGGCAGACTTGCTGGGCCTATGGCTCTTATCTGCCGTCAATATCTATCTTTCTATGTTTCTATTAACAGAATTTTGCAGAAAAAAAGTTTAAAATTAAAAAAGATTGAACCCAAACACACGTAAATCATCTCTATTGACCCTATGATTTCCAACTCAGGGCCACAATGTTGGATATAGCTAACATCACAACACATCTCCACTGTGATTATATACACACAGGGAAGAAAAATAAATCTAACTTTAACCCCTCCAATAACAAAATGTGGTCATCGAAGATCTTGACAAAATCGCTAAAGCAGAAAGCAAAAAAGTTTCTATGTGAGTATTGGGGAGAAAAAAAGCTCTTGAAAACCTCCAAAAAAATCCGAACATCATACTATGTGATGCAGATAAAGGTGGGGGGATCATTGTACAAAACATTAAGGATTATTTGACAGAGGCACAAAGAATCCTGGGTGAACAAGACTACTATAAAACTTTATCTGGGGATCCCACTTCCATTTTTACGAAAACTTATAACCTACTAATAGACAAAGGATAACTTTTAGGCATTTTAGACAAAGATGTAAAGGGTTTTCTCAAAATTTCAGAATCCACTGTTACACATTATTACCACCTACCAAAAATCCATAAAAACTTACATAATCCTCCTGGGCACCCTATTATTGCCAGTATTGGCAACCTTACTTACAATCTTTCTTCCTATTTTGATATTCTTTTTACAAAAGTTTGTTATTTCATTTCCCTCTTACATCAGAGACAGCACACATCGTTTGTGTCAATTGAAAGAGATAGAGAACACAGAGAATTTTATTTTGATCTCTTGTGACGTGAGTGCCTTATACTCAAAGATTTCACATACTTTGGGACTACTGGCCATTTCTTATTATTTAGAACAAGATTTATATATGCTGCCTTAACATAGATCTTTCATTCTTGAAAGTATTGAATTTATTCTAAAGCATAATTGTTTTTTTTTTTTTTTTTTTTTTTTATATTTTTTTTTTATTTTAATTTTTTTTATTGAGGTTTAAGAAGGGAGGGCATACAAATAAAATATGACATTTGAAAGATATACATAGAATTTGTTATCAAGCATGAATACATATACTGCGTATCAGTGAGTAAACAAAACATCAGCCCATACGAAATTATCTTTAGATCATATAAAAGCAACACCTCAATTTAAGGGTAAAGGGAATATATTAATATCATACTTCAAATGTTCACAATTAAACAAAGTTAGGGGGTTTCGATGGGGTCTGTGCCCCTAGGCTTAACCAGTAAGCTATTTATACAGGGGGGGGGGTAATTTAACAGCGGTCATATAGAAAATGACCAATATGTAAAGACCCAAGTTAGGTTATAACAGAGTGGTATTAAGTGTAAACACTTAGCTAGGTACAAAATCCACCTACAACTTGGCAAAATATGAGCTATAAAGTCAAATAACATCTTTCACATTTCAAATAGTATTAGATATGAAGAGCTATTGGTAGATAACTGGCAGCTAAAACATAATAACTAGTAACAATATCATTAAAGTCATATTTATCATGGAATACATTATACCTCCTACCCAGAAGCATGGGCCCTATGCCCCTAGGCCAAAGGCAAAATGAGCAGCTACCTAATAAACAATATAAAAATATGTCTAGTAAGAAAAGGATAAGGGGTTAACAAATATATATTTGAATTGCAGCCATAACCCACCAGGTTAGTCCCAAAGTAGGCATTAACAGCAATATTAGGCACATCCTAGTACGCATCTTATAAGGAGCAGAATATTTACACATAAGGACAATACAGTGTCTAAACCTATGTCTAATAAGTAAGCAATCTGTACAATGATCAATTTAACAGTATGAGCAATATCTATATTATAGAAGCCTTAAACAGATAGGGTAGTAATTTAACCTAAAGTAACTAACGTCTAGTAGACACACAGCTACATATTAGTCCGTTTAAACTGCATGCTTTACAGAATAACCCTTAGTCCAGACAGGCGGCTAGCAAGGGATGAAAGGCATTTTAAAGGATCTTAACCAATGCCAAGCCTGAGTCGCATGTCTATGTCCCTTGTCATTTGCAGTGAATAGCAACTTCGAGAATCTCCGGTCCTAGCGAGTCGTTCCCTCAAGAGTGAGTCATCAGCAGGCCGGGTTATGAAATAATCTCCCAGATCTAGGCCCAACATGTTTGTACCTGTATGCCGCTGTGGGTCTCCACACAGGGAGCAACGCAATATTTCTGTCCACATTGTCTCTGCGGAGCGGTCGCTCCAGATCCCGGTAAGCTGATCACCATCAGCACGTCCAGATTCCCCATCTGTCTGTGAGAACCCATCTTGTAGAGCAAAGTCTCCCCACCGGGGCTCGACCGCCACCACCGGCGGCGAAACCAATGAGATAGGCATTAGGGATATCGACGGCAAAGCTGCTAGTCGGGACAGGGAACTTGACTGTGATAAGGCATCTCTCTGGCTCTGTATCAATTTCTCTGCCTGTGTCAGCGGTTGCCGAACAGGCTCTCCAGGTCGGGCCTCCTGAAATACATATTCCAGCTGCTGTTGGATCGATAATGCAAATTCTTCAAATAAAGCGGAGATAGTTGTAATAATGCCCTCCATAGCTGGTATATGGTAGAGATGAGTGGTCTTAGCCTGTAAAACCAACAATTCACTTGTGTTGGAAAGTTTAGAGCAGCTCCCAGGCCTCTTCTACAATAGAACCTTCCACGTGGCTTTGATCTAGGTGCGGGTAGTCCAAAAGTTAGCATAGGACTCAATCCTTTTCAGATTCTAGTGGCGAACCAGCATCATATAGGTTTCCAGTAGATTTGAATAAAAATTTGAGAAGAAATACACTGCTATTTAGCTCAAAATATCATTTATAAGCAGGAGCTCTCAAAATGTGCGTCTGATCATTGCAATGGCTAGCTCCGCCCCCCCTCTAAAGCATAATTGTTTTTTACCTTCAGATTAAAGGAACAGCCATGGGAACCAAGTTTGACCCCAGTTTTGCCAACCTTTTTATGGGCTTTTTCGAAAAGAGTTATATATACCCATACAAGCAGGGGCGAACTTGGTTTTCTATGGCCGCAATATAGATGATCTTATTTTTGTTTGGTGAGGGGATCTACAGTCAGCAAAGGATTTCATAACACACCTTAACCATAATTATTTGGGTTTGTCATTTACAGCAAACATACAAACACATGCAATTGAATTCTTAGATTTGATTTTGAGCTGGGTCAATTGCAAACATATTGAATCAAAAACCTTTTTTTTTAAAACCATAGACAGTAACAGCTATTTGGAGTACACAAATAACCACCACAAAGGGTGTATTAACAATATTCCTTTTAGCCAATTCAGAAGGATCAGAAGAAACTGTTCCAATTTTGACACCTATAAATACCAAAACAAGGTCCATTACCAGAGGTTTGTAGATAAGGGATATTCTAGAGAAATTTTGACAATGCTTTAGAGAAGACTGTTAGTCTAGATAGAGAATCCATTCTGAATACAAAAGCCAAGAACACAAATTCTGATAAAGAAAACAAAATTATGTTCATCACCCAATATAATATTAATCACAAGAAGATTCATCAAATAATAAACAAACACTGGCACAACATTAAAAGAGACCCCATTTTGAAAAACATTACAGATGACAAACCACAGATAGTTTACAAAACAGCACCCATCCTCAGAAACAAATTGGCAGCCAGTAAGAGAATTAAACACATACATTTTCATAGATCTTCCAGTTCATCAAATGATCCTAAGAAAAAATCCTTTTGGCCTAAAATGAATATACAAATGCAATAAAAGAGGCTGTAATGCCTGTAAGTACATCAAACCAGGAGAAAAAAAAATCACATCCACAATTACCTTATAGAATGTTTATGTGGCCAACAATATGTGGGGCGCACCTGCAGAAAAATCAGAATCAGATGGGGTTAACATTTTCGCAATTGTAAGAACTGCGATGATAGAAAAGTCAAACACAGTATCCCCAGTCATTGTTATACTATGCATTTTAACATCTACAAATTTTGGCCCATATACTAAATCCACAGATTACAACAGTTTAGTCAGACTTCACCAGAGAGAGAATTTCTGGATCCACCAACTCAAAACTTTATTTCCTCAGGGACTCAATGCCAACATTGATCTGGCCGCATTTAATTGATCCCCAAACTATTCAGTTATCCCTCTGGTATTATTCAACTTAAAGATCACATAATTATACACCATATACAATTTAAGCATATCCCTAGGCTCTAACAACTTTCCCAATGGAGTTTCTTCGTTATGTTGCCCTAATCATTCCCAACAGATATCAGTCTTTGTCATTTGATTTTTTTAGTCTCTTCTAGGCTGTGACATCCTTTAAATTATTACCATCATTATCATACACTGACTATTTGTTTATTTTATACCTTTTAAATGTCAAATTGGTCACCCAATATTATCACAGTACAGAGTACTTAAATAGACACCAAGATACCATTATTATTTTTTTCCTACATCATATTAGGGTTTAAGACATTTTTAACCTTTCTGATATTGTATTAGGGTTTATGGCATTTTTGGGACATTTTTCAGATTATCAGATCATAGACACCTACAGAGTCTTTTTTTTTTTTTTAATAGTTTTTATTGAGGGACCAACAATACAAATGCAAAATTCAGTTTGCTCAGTATAACAAAAGTCATAAGTTGATACAGAGATGTACAGTACCATACATAACCTCAAATATAACAATTTGATTTAACGATAAAGTTGAAAGAAAGAAAAAACAAAAAAAAGATTTCACGCATAATGGTTAGAGAGCAAACACCAAACCTCCCCCTTTTTTTACCTCAGGAATGGCTGCGGCCACTTTTGGGCCCCCATGCACTTAAAGTACCAATAAGAGGATTTTTGAAAGCTTTAGGCCACTTTTGGGCCTATATTTAACCTTTTCCTTCACACCGCTACCAGGACCTTGGGTAGGTCCAGAAAACTGGTAAAAGAATGGAAGGGGTTCACAACTTTTTAACAAAATATGGACTAATAACAGTGGATACGATGATAACTCATAGAAAGCTAGGAAACACATACAGAAAGGTACAATTGGCTCTTCCACGTTAGGGCCCGGAGAGCCTTCTTTATAATAATATATGGACGAACTATGATAATGGATCTACGGGAGGGGCAAAGGCAACAAAACTCTGCTAACAAATTGAATGTGGAGGATAAATAGTCTATCCCTTACCCCATAGTGGGGGGGAGGGGGAAAGTCTATCCCTTACCCCATGAGGGATGAGGGGGGGCGAATGAAAGACTAGTAATGGAGTCCCCGTTATCAAACTTAATACCTAGTCTGACCTGTATCCTCTGTGTATGCTCTCATTATTCAAATAACATGTATCCTATGCATATTAGCAGTAATCACAAAAATTGTTAACAACATTACAGTTTTGCTCATCCTGGATGGGAATAACTTAAGCTGCAAAGATGCGTCTTACCTGTCAGTAATACATTGCTGTTTACATAGTTCTGCATTTCAATATCAGTACAATGGACAACTAGTACAATATGGCGTATAAGCATTTACACATAAACTTTGTTTCCATTATATGGCCGAACAGTGCGTAATATATTGAGAAAGTTAGGCTCTAATAACAAAGGCATTTCCTCTAAGCCAGTGGTTGGTTAATGTCTAATTGCTCTTTTGATCCCAGAATACTTCACCCAAAGACTAGCTCAATTATTGTCTTGTTCTTACTAATAGGCTCACACTGTAAGTCAGACTATTTAGCATGGGGACACTCATTAACATATGTGTTACTAACAATCAAATTACAGTAGGATATGCAATATGACTCACAGCACAAACAGACAACAGCACTTCAAGGCAACATGCATCATGAAACTTGCTCACCAAACATATACAACAATCAAGAAAATAACAAATAGGTGCATAGGGGACTTCATGACCCCCACTGTGCCCCATGACACACCCAAGATACACCCTAGTTTCAAATTGCTCCCCTCTACTTTAAATCTATGCAATAACATCAAAATGTACTATCTCCAACCAAAGTTCTCTATAATGGGTACATGTCCACCTTGGGGACTCCCTAGGTTTCTTAATAATAGATGAAATGTACAGTACATTATTAGGTGCAGGACTCCCTTATGTAACCGGTCTAGAAATCAGAAAACGAAAGTACCTCTGAGAGCAACTGCAAACTGTATAAATCCTAAACAGGTCTATTACACAGGGAGAGAAAGAGAAACATAAAATGCATTTGACTCAGGCTTTTGAAATCAGCGCAATTGGGGAAAATGAAGTGTCGATAGTCAGCAGTGCCGCGAGGTCAATGTTTACCCCACTCCACACACATTAAAGGAGTCTGTTAACATATAATATGCAACAAGGGGAGTCCTGCCATGTGAGAACCTCCACCGGGAGTCCCAGTCAGTACATGACTCCAAGGCTATCCAGCCGTTAAGATCAAAGTGTCCCCAGTGTATGCGGTATACCTTTTTCCGTGTTTTCTACTTGTCTTGAAGGCTCTCCTACACGGGTAGGTTCTTCAGAGCAATGCAGCAATACAGGCTGCTCCGGCCGGTTCTTCAGTCCCAACCAGCAAATTTGAGAACCAGCCATACTCGTCGCCATATCCTCTATAGGGACCGTCGGGACTATCTCTTCTTCAATACCCAAACAGCTCGCCCCCATCTCCAGCGGACCGGCCGCATCCACCAGAGTAGCAGCGGGCTGGTTAGCATCCAAAAGGTCAGCATCTATAGCTGGCAACAGGCACTGACCGGTGCTCATCGGCATATGGTTTAGCTGCGTTCTGAGGTCAGCTCCCCGGTCTTCTGTGCATATCTCAAAATCTGAACTCTCTGTACCTCTGGGACTGACGGTCGCTATAAGTCGATCCACTCTGCTCATCAGCTTCCGGTCGTATTCCGCAAAGAGAGCCAGGATGGCCATGTGGAAATCACCCATGATACCGTGTAAGCTTCAGCCTATACAGATTATACAGGAAAACAGCCGACACAACTGATGCTTGAAAGTAGCTTTCACTAATTGTTTAAAGTTGTGCGGCCATCATAGCTTCTGCTCGCTTAGTTTTGTAGGCCTCCAAATCAAAGTTCCGTCCCAAACTTTGTGACACATATAGGGCATCAGAGAACCCAGGAGACTTGTAAGGGACACAAGTTAGTAGTTCTCTAACTGCAGTTACTGATAGCAACCCTAAAATTCTAGTGTGTTTGTTGCTTTTTTTGTGGAGCTCTAGTAAAACACGTCCATTCTCCTTGGCTGTTAGCTCCGCCCCCCCTTAATATATGAATTGCTATTTTTAAGTGTCACAAATATTTGTCCATAGATTGTCCTTTAAAAGTGAAATGCACCCATGTGCATTTAAATTGTGGCTGGAATATCCCTTTAACCATCAAATAAAACCAATGTTACTTTAATCTTTCCTTCCTTTTTAATACAGACTAGAAACACCGTTTGATGTTGTACTTGTTAGACCGTCTTCAGCAAATCTAATCAATTATTGCCAATAATTTTTTTTACATCTTCCTCGCCGAGAACCACAGTCAAGCTGTTCAGAAAATGTTATCCTTCCTTTGTAGCGCCATCAAACCAATTCTGAATCTGAAACTGTGCCACAATCCCAGTAAAAATGCTGATTATCACACAGATCTACTTATTCTACAGTAAATTTTCTGTTATCAAGAAGTAGTTTATCACATCTTTACTTTATCAGCTCCTATCTATATGGTTCACCTAATCAACATATATAATCACATACATTGATAACTCTCAGCTGAGATACAGTGTTATACATTTTATAGGCTTAGAATAATTGCCCTGTTTGTCACTACATACTTCACAAAGCTGCACTAACCTCACGTTTCTAAATTGTTATATTGTCCAAGATAAAGGACCAGAACACAGCCCTGAATAAAAAGTATTTATTATATTAAAGGGACAGTAAACACCTTGACATTTTAATATAAAATGTTTAGTTATGTGCAGTAAATCACCTTTGCTGTATGCTGTATGCTTTTATTAATTATTTTGTCCCATTTCATGTATTCTAGCTCTGAAAATTGTGGCTTTTCTCATTCTCAGAACTGAAAAAAAATACATGGCAGACGTCACATGGCTAACCCTGCTACATATGTTTCAATATATGGCTATAACAGATGAATGCAGAACAATGCACATTATACTAACATTATGACTGTGGTTGGCCTTGTCAGCTGCAAATTCAAGTCTAGATTGGCTCGTCCATACAAGGTAAGAGTTACTAAGAGGTGGGGGGAGTTTGGCTTTTGAAAAATAATTGCAGCAGAAAAAGATGTTAATTTGTTTTAAACAAGATTAGACATGGCTAATTTTTTACTTTATCGAGGATAACAAAATTGGTTTTTAATTTGTAATTCCAAGGTGGTCACTGATTATCATGAATCATTTTGATGTTTATCCACAAATAAAAAATGTCCATGTTGAATGTTAACACAGAATGTAATTCAGGTTTAAAAATAAAAAACTGTACAAAGCAGTTATAAGTTATAAGTGTAAAAGCTTAACCCCTTCGTGACCAGACCACTTTTCCATTTGTTCACCGTTTGGGACCAAGGCTATTTTTACATTTCTGCTGTGTTTGTGTTTAGCTGTAATTTTTCTCTTACTCATTTACTGCACCCACACGTTTTTCTCTTCATTAAGTGGACTTTCCAAAGATACCAATTTTTTCCTCATATCTTATAATTTACTATAAAAAAAATGATAAAATATGATGAAAAAATTGGGAAAAAAACACACTTTTTCTAATTTTGACCCCCAAAATCTGTTACACATCTACAACCACCAAAAACAACCATGCTAAATAGTTTCTACATTTTGTCCTGAGTTTAGAAATACCCAATGTTTACATGTTCTTTGCTTTTTTTGCAAGTTATAGGGCAATAAGTACAAGTAGCACTTTGCTATTTCCAAATCATTTTTTTTCTCAAAATTAGCGATAGTTACATTGGAACATTGATATCTGTCAGGAATCCCTGAATATCCTTTGACATGTGTGTATATATATATATATATATATATATATATATATATATATATATATATATATATATATATATATATATATATATATATATATATATATCTTTTTTTAGTAAGTTTTAGTTAGTTTTTAGACAACCCAAAGTATTGATCTAGGCCCATTTTGGTATATTTCATGCCACCATTTCACCACCAAATGCAATCAAATAAAATAAATAGTTCACTTTTTCACAAACTTTATGACAAACTTTAGGTTTCTTACTGAAATTATTTACAAACAGCTTGTGCACTTATGGCACAAATGGTTGTAAATACTACTTTGGGATCCCCTTTGTTCAAAAATAGCAGACATATATGGCTTTGGCATTGCTTTTTGGTAATTAGAAGGCCGCTAAATGCTGCTGCGCCCCACACTTATATTATGCCCAGCAGTGAAGGGGTTAATTAGGGAGCTTGTAGGGTTAATTTTAGCTTTAGCGTAGAGACCAGCCTCCCACCTGACACATCCCACACCCTGATACCTCCCAAACAGCTCTCTTCCCTCGCCGACCCCACAATTGTCCCAGCCATCTTAAAGAGATACTAAACCCAAATATTTTTTCTTTCATGATTCAGATAGAGCATGCAATTTTAAGCAACTTTCTAATTTACTCCTATTAACAATTTTTCTTTGTTCTCCTGCTATCTTTATTTAAAAAAGCAGTAAAGTATGGTTAGGAGCCAGCCCATTTTTGGTTCAGCACCTGGGTAGAGCTTGCTGTTTGGTTTGCTACATTTAGCCACCAATTAGCAGGCACTACCCAGGTGCTGAACAAAAAATGGGCCGGCTCTTAAGCTTACATTCCTGCTTTTTTCAAATAAAGATAACAAGAACAAAGAAAGATTGATAAATAGGAGTAAATTAGAAAGTTGCTTAAAATTGCATGCTCTATCAGAATCGTGAAAGAAAAATTCTGCCTTTAGTGTCCCTTTAAGTAATGGCAGAAATATATTTTTTTTAAAAATAAGATATATTCTGCTGTGTAGGATCCCCCCATTGCCCCCAATCTCCCTGATCCACCCCAAAGAGCTCTCAAACCCTCCCCCTCTACCTTATTGCCCGCCATCTTGGGTACTGGCAGCTGTCTGTTTTGTTAAAGGGACACTGAACCCAAATTTTTTCTTTTGTGATTCAGATAGAGCATGCAATTTTAAGCAATTTTCTTATTGACTCCTATTATCAAATTGTCTTCATTCTCTTGGTATCTTTATTTGAAATGCAAGAATGTAAGTTTAGATGCCGGCCCATTTTTGGTGAACAAACTGGGTTGTTCTTGCCGATTGGTGGATCAATTCACCCACCAATAAACAAGTGCTTTCCATGGTTCTGAACCAAAAAATAGCTTAGATGCTATCTTTTTCAAATAAAGAAAGCAAAAGAACAAAGAAAAATTGATAATAGGTGTAAATGAGAAAGTTACTTAAAATTACACTCTATAAGCAACTTTCTCATTTACACCTATTATCAATTTTTCTTTGTTCTCTTGCTTTCTTAAAATTGCACTCTCTAGGATTACATTTCCTGGTTCCGGAGGAGGAGCTCAGGTGTGGGGTCATGTGCTGCACCTGTTCTGTTCTAACTTAGTCCAAGCTCTTGGCGTGATACACGCGCCCAAACCCTTAGACCCTGGGTGGCTTGGATAGTTTAAACCCATCGCTACTGGAACCCTTGCAGTGCTACAACAACGCACTTATAATGCACTTTGCTGCAACTGAAAGGACCCATTTTTTCTTGAATTATACTACAACTGCTGATATTTTACCCTAACGCTTGATTAAGAGAACCAAGGGGATAGAAGTTGAAAGCCTGTATGCTTATTATAACAAACACACCGCATACAGCCAACCTACAGGTGCTGCATGTGGGAGGCTCTCGTCTCTAATTAAGCGACTTTACCTGCCTGTTTCGGCTGATCTGGGGGACAAGGTGTACCCGACGCGGAGGCTGTGCTGGCCAGAGGTCTGGACCTGTCCCTGTCTCGTGAGGGGTTTGTCACCTTCAGCTAGCTCCGGATGTTAACCCGGTACACTGTCCGCCTGCCCTGTTGTGTTTGCCGAGCCTAGGAGGAGACGGGGTTGCCTGCTGCATTCCCGGGCAAGTGTGGATCTCTGCATCTTTGGCTATAAAGGGTGAAAGGAAGCCCTAACTGAGACCTTTGAGTCGTACTATCTCTGCACCTGGAGTCCCCTCCCACCGGTGCTGCGTGAGGGACCAGGTTGCTGGTGTTCGTTGGGCTATCCCGGAGGCTCTTGTGCTGATTCTCTTTCTTGCCCGTATACAGGGCCGGAGTGATACCTGATTGAGCAGCTTCCCTCGCCAGTTCCCCCTCTCATCGATGCTGCGAGAGGGGGGCTGACGCGGAGAGGGGCTTCTTTACTCCTTGCCTGCTGTCTGATGTGACAAGAATTGGTAACGTACTCAAGCCTTCAGTGATGTTCTTTTCTACATTGTTTTGTCTCAACTGACTTCAGCTGTTATCTGGTTATGGAGGAATAACTCCTTCGATTCTACTGAACTGGTTGTAGCTTAGTATAGCCAGACTCTCCCTGCTTTGCCCCGTTGTTTGAACTTTCTCTTGATTGGGGTTGTTCTCTTTTATAAACGGTGCAAGCGAGGGAAAGAAGAGATAAGGATCAAGACACCTGGGTCAGAAGTATATAACTGAAAGTTGTGAAAATATAATATTATATTAATAACTCTCTTGTTTATCTCTGCTCCTACGATTTTTTTTTGGAACTTTCTTCCACTGGCTTAGAAATATCTTACAAACAAGCTATGGGGCCTATACTTTGATGAAACATAGTATCCATGCTGCTAAGGTTCAGAAATGTTTATAAATGACTTGAATCGTTTGTTACATAATTACCATTGCTACAGGTTTTTTGCAGTTGTATTAGTATTTGTTATCTCTTGGTGATTTTATTTTAATCTCTTTCAAAAAAGGGAAGAAAGGAAAGGGAAAAGAAGGAAAAAAAGGAAGTGAAAAAAAGAGGATGAAAATATCCTATAAGCAGATTATAAGGAGGTTAGCTTGATAAACATATTTTCTATATAGTATAGGTTTAATATAATTTACAAACCTATACTTAAAATACATTCTCGTTAGAACCAACATGTTTGGATGGTATAAGTCACTCTACTATCACTGCTAAATTTTTTATTATATCCTGTCTGAGGTACTAAATTTTTTCCTGCTTTATTATATTTTGTTAGAGTTTAAAAATACCTTAAATTTTGCTAAACATATCTAAGGTATAATTAAACAAAGAAAAAAAGGCCTAGAGGGCCAATACATAAAATAAATAATTAACCCACCTACTGTGGAATATTCTCTTACTGAGTCTCTCTTAAAATTGTTTAAAAATATATAAAGGTGAAATGGCAGAGCATTAGTTGTCCTGCCCTATTATCATTTATTTTGTTACATACTGACTGTTTGAATTTCTTTTTTTCTACTTTTTGGGTCACTTTTCTCTAAATTGTAGAAATATAACTACTATAGACTTACGGCATATTAAGGGCATCTTCATAAAAATTATAAAGGGGTTACACTATATTTTGATAAAGCTCAAAGAACCCTAAAATTTTCTAAAGTATATTCAAAACTGTTAAAGAAGTAACGGGATTGGGGTCAGTGGTATAAAATTAACCATTTCCTACTGAAATTTTACTATTAAGTGGTCCTAAACGGTGGTCTCGATTAAATCAATTGAGAATACTCTCTTGTGTCTCCACCATAGCTGCCTTGTTTTACTAAACTCACTTTTTTTTTTTACAAAATTTTTCCCTCACATTTTTTTCCATCACAATTCACTTCACGTTCCCTCTCTCCCTTCCTCCCCCCCTCTTTTTTTTTTTTTTTTTCTCTCTTCTTGGGCTCTTCACCCCTAATTACATACACATTTTTTTAGGCACGTAATTCACGTCACATATTCACAAGTATATGGATAAATATTTAGACTCTCACGTTAAAACTCCACCTGCAGCCATGTCGGTTAGACAAAGGGACGAAAATCATAAATCTATTCCTGAGGCCCCAGTAGAGACATAGGTATCTTCTCGTGACTCTTTAAATCCACAAGAGTTTACTGACGTACAGTCCCTAGTCTCTAAAATTTCTGACGCTCTTTCACCTAAATTTGATTCCCTAAAAAAAGAGATCAAACAAGATATTGTATACTTAACTTCAGAAGTTAAACAATTTGCCGAAAGGTTTTCTGAGGTAGAGCAAAGAGTATCTGACCTTGAAGATCTTGCCTCAAGTCAGAATGTTAAGTTGTGAAAACTGGAAACTCTGTGGCAGTGTCACAGATAACCTATAGGAGGCGCTATTTAACAGATAGTGTGGGTGACCCTAGTATAAATATTTATAAAAAAACCATAAAAAGTTATGGTGAGAGCAAAACTAAAATACAGAATTAATAAATAAATTATTATAAATAAAATAAAATGCAGACTTAATTAAAAGAGTTATTATGATTAATATAAAAATGTATATATGTGTATATACACACGTTGCACTGGATGGTGTCCAGTATAGGCGGTGTAAATGTACAGTCCCAAAATAAGTCCGTATGTGAAAGGAATAAATGAAAAAAGGCAGCTCTCGGTCTTCACTTCCCAAGTGATGTAATTTCTTAGATGGACAACTGTAAAAAACAGAAACAGAGGCGCCACATGTGTAGATCAATGGATACCACAAACACCAAACTGGACAAGATACAGGGTACTCACAAACATGTAGGCACACTTGTGTGCCTATTAGAGGCAGGCTGGTATTCTAAACAGCAAACCAGCTGGCTGTGTGAACGAATCCCCGTGGTGGTGTCCTGAAGCAGTGGATCTCCTGAAAGGCAGCCCTTGCCTAGATCGTTTCCTATAGGTTGGGACAGGGGAGAAAGGCTAAACAGCCTTTGGGGTACTTGAAGGGAGATTGGTAAACACACCAGACTTAGTGAATCATAAAACTAGCATTTATTATACAGAATAAAATAGCCAGCAATGTAGCACATTACAGCTGGTGTGTTAAAATCAAATCTCCTATAACATATGGAGATGTACAGCGAAGCGTTTCTCGGGGGTAACCCCATTTCCTCAGGCTTGTATACTCTACCTATGTCTTAATCACCCTTAAATAGGGTTACTGAGCCCTATTTAAGGGTGATTAAGACATAGGTAGAGTATACAAGCCTGAGGAAACGGGGATACCCCCGAGAAACGCGTTGCTGTACATCTCCATATGTTATAGGAGATTTGATTTTAACACACCAGCTGTAATGTGCTACATTGCTGGCTATTTTATTCTGTATAATAAATGCTAGTTTTATGATTCACTAAGTCTGGTGTGTTTACCAATCTCCCTTCAAGTACCCCAAAGGCTGTTTAGCCTTTCTCCCCTGTCCCAACCTATAGGAAACGATCTAGGCAAGGGCTGCTTTTCAGGAGATCCACTGCTTCAGGACACCACCACGGGGATTCGTTCACACAGCCAGCTGGTTTGCTGTTTAGAATACCAGCCTGCCTCTAATAGGCACACGAGAGTGCCTACATGTTTGTGAGTACCCTGTATCTTGTCCAGTTTGGTGTTTGTGGTATCCATTGATCTACACATGTGGCGCCTCTGTTTCTGTTTTTTACAGTTGTCCATCTAAGAATGTTAAGTTGGAAACCACATCTTCTGTTCTTCTCAAACTACAGAATAAAGTTGAAGATCTAGAGAATCGCGCAAGGCGAAATAACTTAAGAGTAATTGGTGTCCCCGAGGAAAAACAGCTAGAAGAACTCAATAAATTATTCACAGTCACGTTCCCACTACTATTACAAATTCCTGAGAGTTATCCTAAAATAATTATAGAACGTGCACATAGGATAGGACCAGTACTATCTACCAATACTAATAAGAGGCCAAGACCTATTATAGTTAAATTCTTGAATTATCAAGATAAAATTATGTTCTTGCAATCTTATCGCAAGTATCAACCTTTATCTCTTGGGGAGGCTAAAGTCCTCATATTCCAAGACTATGCAGCAGAAACGGCCCTGAAAAGGGAACTAGCCCCAATGTGCACAACATTTATACAGTATGGGCTCCGTGCAACTATTATCCATCCTGCCAGACTTAGATTGGTGATTGATAATACTATACATTTTTTTGATACAGCCCCTGCGGCAAAAAAAATGTATTCTAAGAATTTTTCCCCTGAATAAATCTATGGTATTTGTGATAATAGAAACTATAGATGTTCCTTTGTATCTTTGTTTCTTCTTATCTCTCTTTATTCCCAGCCTAATGTTTGGGTCCCTCCAGTATAGGGGAGTAGACGTCTCAGATGGTATGGTCGTCTATTTTGGTATATGTTTGTTTTCTGTCTGGGTTTTTTTTTCTTTTCCCTCCCTTCACCTCACATAGATGATACCTATGCATGACGGAATTAAATTCACTTCCTGGAATATAGGTGGTCTTACATCTCCCATTAAAAGAAAAACGATAATATCTTCTCTTAAGAAAATCGATACCTCCATAGCTTTTCTACAAGAACTCATCTGAAGTCGGAAGAGGTCCTTAAACTTAAATCCTCATGGGGTAAAGAGGTTTTTTTTCTCTCCTAGCCTGACCCGTAAAGCTGGAGTTGCTATTTTATTGGGTAAAAAAATTTAATTATGAGGTTTTGCATAAAGAATCAGATTATGAGGGGAGATATCTTATATTAAAAATCAAAATCTCTAATATTCTGTATACTCTATGTAACATATATGCTCCGAATGTTTTCAATTTATCTTTTTGGGATACTTTACAGGCGAGGCTCATGTCGTGTGCAGAGGGTTTCTTAATTATGGGAGGTGATTTTAACATGGCACCTCAGTATCCTATGGATAGACTGAGACAGAATGTTCCCCCTAAAAAAACAAAAAGAGATAATCTTGAGTCAAGACTCTTTTCCAGGATTTTTAATAATTTACGAGTGCGTGATATATAGAGACTCCAAAATCCTGATACACAGGATTTTACATGCCTCTCAAAAGCACACAAAACACTTTCGCGGATCAATCTATTTCTGATCGATGAAAGGTTATGTAACCAGAAGGTCTTCCCTCAAATCTTACCTATTTCGGTTTCCGATTATGCTCCCATATGTCTTGAGCTTAAGCCTAATATTTCTTCACCTATAAATAATCGTTTCTTCTTTCCCACTTTCTTAGCCTTGGATGTTAAATTCATAAATTAGCTTGAACTTAAATTCAGTGAATTTGCTTTATTTAATTCCGAATTTAGAAGTCGGCCTGATTTATTCTGGGAAACTGCTAGGAAATTTTAGCATACAATATCAGGTGTACTAAGAAACTTAAACTGCAGGAGAACGAACTACTACGTGCTGTTACAAATGCTTATAATGCCTATCTAATTGAAAAGACCCCGCGGAAATGGGCTAAATATATCTCTGCACTGGGAGAGAGAGATTGATTTTTACTATATAAGTCTACACAAAAAGATATTAGGTTTCAAGCAAAGCTACACAGATACGGGAATAAGACAGGGAAACTTCTAGCTAAACTTCTCAAACAGGATGCAGGTTCCCAATTGATAGATTCCTTGTATGTGGAAGGTCAAATGCTTAGATCATTGGAAGAACTAGTACAAACTATTATAAAGATATATATTCCTCTAGAATCTCCAATATCAAGGAGCGCAAGGACTTCTGGAGCAAGATCTCTCATCCCTCATTAATAGCTTCATCGCTTTAAGATCTTTACTCTCCTATTACTGAACTAGAAGTGTCTAATTCAATTAAAAATCTTGTGTATAACAAAGCCCCCGGCCCAGACGCACTCCCTAATGAATTCTATAAGATACTTTCCTCTACCATAACACCCCATATTACCTCTTTATTTAACTATATATATATATATATATATATATATATAGAAGGGAATGAACCTACGGTCAATTTCACAGCTTCTTACACAACCTTGATATTAAAAAAGGGAAAAGATCCAACTATGAAGGAGTCCTATAGACCTATTGCTCTCATTAAAACAGACTATAAATTATTAACTTCTATCTTGGCCCAACGACTCCAATCTCTTCTCCCTTCTATTATTAATACGGATCAGGCTGGTTTTATGAAGAACAGGAATTCTGCAGCTAAAATAAGGCAACTTCTACTTACGATTGATTATTTTGAGAGTGGTGAAGGTTCTGATCAGATACGGAAAGGAACTATCTCGGACATGGCAATATTAGCTATAGATGCCGAAAAGGCCTTCGATTCAGTACACCATGATCATCTGTTATTTTCTCTGGAGCGATTTGGATTAATTTTATTAAGTTTGTTGAAAAACTATACCAGAAGGCCTCCACGAGGCTGATAGTGAATGGGCAGTTATCTTCTGATATACTCTGCATAGGGGAACTAGGCAAGGGTGTCCACTTTCTCCTCTTCTTTTTAATATTTCTATTGAACCTCTTGCTATATTTGTCAGACAGCAACTTGAAGGAATTAAAATAGGTAATAAGGAATTAAAATTCGCACTCTATGCGGATGATATCCTTATCTAAATGTCTAATACCTATATCAATATACCTAGACTTCTCTCAATAATACAACAGTTTGGATCTTTTGCGGGGTATAAAATTAATATAGCAAAGTCTGAATTTCTTTGGATCAAGCAGACAGGGGATTCGTGTACAAGTATACCTTTCTCTGTAGTTTATGATTCTTTTAGATACCTAGGCATAACTATATCTTTCAATCTGGATAGTTGGTACTCTCTTAATATAACCCCAATTCTAAGTAAAGTTAAAGATACCTTTAAAAACTGGTATAATTTACCTCTTTCTTTGTCCGGATGCATAGCAGCGTATAAGATGATTCTCCTTCCTAAAATACTTTATATTCTACAGAATATCCCTTTGCTCTTAAATAGGAAGGACTTAATGCTGTTTAATTCTCAACTGAGTTCTTACCTATGGCAAATTAGGAGGCCTAGAATTTCACTTACAAAACTTTCTCTCCCAGTAAGATATGGAGGACTGGCTTTACCTGATCTTAAGTTTTATAACTATGCTTTCTTAGCTCGTATAGTGACTGACTGATTATTGTTAAGAGATTATGTTACAGATAATGTTCTTGAAAATAGTATGTCAAACCCCTTTTCCCTTGTTTCTCTTATTCACTCTGATGCCGCTTTTATTCCATCTGAAATAAAAAAATTAAGATCCCTATATAATCCAATCTTAGCATGGAAAAAGATTTGTAACATATTAGTTATAGAATATCGTGTATCGAGATATATCCCATTTCTGGGGAATCCTCAATTTCAAGCAGGTCTTTCTTCCATACTTTTCTTAAAATGGAAGGCGGCGGGTTTCTCCAAGGTGTATCAGATATTAGACCTGGAAAAAAACTGTATCAAGTCATTTGACACTCTTAGAACAGAATTTAACTTGCTTATCTTCAGGCTAGACATTATGCCTTGAAACTCAATAATGATTATGGCTGGAATTGGTCCCTTGGGACCATTGAGAATTGGCTTATCCTAGTTAAAAACGGGCATATGTCAATTACTTCTTGCTATTCGCTCCTGACCTCTGATAGAGGTACAATTAATCTTGACAGAATCTGTCTTAAGTGGTCTGCATTGCTGAATCAAGAATTGGATTCTAAGTTACCTTATCTCTCAATTCAAGAAGCTAGTCGAGTAACTCTCTCCGCTACGTGGAGGGAGTCTCACTTGAAACTGCTTTATATGTCTTATTTTATTCCAGAAAAGGGATTTAAATGTGGAAATACAAATTTTAGTGCCTGCCCTAAATGTTCTCTCCCAGAGGCGAATCTTCTGCACATGATATGGACCTGCCCAAAAATTAGAAATGTATGGCTCAAAGTTCAATTTTTTTTCTTTTGTCTTCTGTTTTGATATTTTTATTTTATAGTGTAAAAATTCAACAATTGGACATAGAATTATAGTTGTTATGGAACATGTAAACATTAATTGCTTGTTTTTTTCTTTTTTTTGTACCCCGCTTGGGATTTAAATTTATTTCTTACATGTTTTGCACATTGTTGTTTATAAATAAAGATTTAAAAAAAATAATAATAATAAAAAAAAAAAATTGCACTCTCTATCTGAATCACGAAAGAAACAATTTGGGTTCAGTGTCCCTTTAATATAAAAATAAAAAAAACAATTTTCTGTAGTGTAGCTGCCCCCCTCAATAACCGACCTCCCTTCCCCCTCCCAGATCCCTTAGATAAAATTTTACCCCCTCCTCTCTCCCTCCTTCCCTTATCAAATTGTCCCGTAGTGAAGCATTTACAGACATATATATATATATATATATATATATATAAACACTTAAAAAAAAATATATATATATATATATAAACACTTAAAAAAAATGTGTATATATATATATATGTGTGTGTGTGTGCATTGGAGCCCTTTGCAGTCAAGTAGCTGATAACATGTAAATACATATTTATACAATATTTACTTTTAATAAAGTGTTTAACTTTGTATTTACTGTAAATATTTCACATTCCAATATTCTTCCCATAGGATTTCCGCAACCACTTGTAATCTAGCCCAAAGTGGGCTGATATTGCAAGGAGAGCAGACCTCCTTATCTTATAATACTATACACAAAGGCTTCCTTATCTTATCCTCTATATACAAAATCCAATAAAGATAAACAAATGAAAATAAACATTTTAGTACCCATCTCTACCATTTCCCACTGGGAGGATGATTGCAATCGTTTTAAGATAGCTTTGATGGACCCATAACTGTAGTATTAACATGTTCAATATAGGTAGTGGTTTTAGCAGGTAAAGGAACTACTTCAAATGACAAAATAAAGGTAAAATAGCTATTTGTAAACCATTTAATGCACTTCAGTAGGAACAAATTAAAGGACAGAAAATGTTTTCTTACGCTATTCCTTTAACTACAAGTGTTTTGTCTTTAAAACAAATGGTGTTGTTCCCAGCACAAATTAATCCTGATAAAAGGTCTGCAATGGACATTAAAGTAAAAAAATAATAATTAACCAACCCTAAATATAACTGTTTTCCAAACAACAATTATACAATGTCCTTAAAGGGACAGTCTAGTCAAAATTAAACTTTCATTATTCAGACGTAAATTTAATCAACTTTCCAATTTACTTTTATCATCAAATTTGCTTTTTTTCTCTTGGTATTCTTAGTTTAAACTAAACCTAGGTAGGCTCATATGCTAATTTCTAAGCCTTTGAGGGCTGCCTCTTATCACATGCTTTTTAAATCTCTTTTCAACACAAAGAGACAGAAAGTACACGTGGGCCATATAGATAACACTGTGTCCAGGCACAGAAAGTTATTTAAGATCTAGCACAATGCAATGCTAAATTTAAGACAATAGATAATAAACAGTCACAGTCATGTGATCAGGGGGCTGGAAGAAGGTTCCTAGATACAAGGTAATCACAAAGGTAAAAAGTACATTAATATAACTGTGTTGGTTATGCAAAACTGGGGAATGGGTACTTAAAGGGACATTAAACACTTTGAGATGGTAATATAAAATGATAAATTGTGTATATATATAAAACAACTCTGCAATATACTTTCATTATTTATTTTGTCTTCTTTGCCTGTAATTCCATTCTGAAATTGTGAGCTTTTCAGTCCCTGTTAGAAATGGAAGTGCAGAACACTGTTAAATCCAGCACAACCATTGGCTGCACACTCTAGTGACCTATTTATAACTGACCCTAATTGGCCACAGCAGAGAAGGTAACACAAGTTACAACATGGCAGCTCCCAGTGTTTTATAGACACTAAAACTTTACACTTATTTTGTCACTTTTTAAACAACTAATGAAACTTTAAAAAATACATCTACATGTTACTCATGGACTAATCTTTTCTTTGAATGCATTATTCTATCTAGCATGTATTTAGTGTTTAATGTCCCTTTAAGGGATTATCTATCTTTTAAAACAATAACATTTCTATGGTAGACTGTCCCTTTAAGAAAAAAACTCTCTGCTGTATAAATTATGATCAAGCAACTATATATGTTTTAGTTTTCCTGAACACAAAACAACATCTTGTTTGTCTTGACTTTCCCTTCCTGTTCTTTATCATTTTCTTTTATGTGTTTTGGCTTTTTAATGTGTACTATAAACATAGATTAGAACCCTACGAGAGCCTCACTCCTGTAGATTCAATTATGAGATTAACTCTGCAATCTTCTCTTAAAAAATATACCTCCTGGTCCTTAGCTTGTTTATTGAAAGCCATTGTGCAGTTATATAATGAGAGCTGAACTCAATAAATAGCTACTTATTAACTGACAACATGCTGTTCTGGTAAATTAAATGCCTTGTCCACTTTTATTTTCCTTTACATGATTCATTAATCGGAAACAGTGCAGACATATACAGAGAGATCTTGTAGAGATCTGAGAGAGTGTCAGTACATTATTATTATGGAAACCTGATTTTATGTATAAACAAATGGAAAATGGTCTATTCAGTAGAGCTATAAAAACAGTTTTTTTACAGGTTCTCAAAGGGTTTTCAAATTCAATATATCATATCACTTAGTAGAGTAGATACAATAAAGCTTGTTTGCAAAGCTAATTTGTTGTTGAAAACTATTGCAGCAAATTTGTTGCTTAAAAATGGCAGAGTTCATAAAGATTTGCACTGGCACGGTGCACCTCGTTAGAATAGAGAGTGGTGAGCTCTGTTCTATTGAAATCAATGGAGTTGTTTCTATCTGGCAGAGTTCATGAAGATTCATAAAGATAACTTCCTGCTGCATAGAACAACTTCTAGTGTCAAGCAGTGGCAGTGCTAGAAATTAAAGGGACACTGAACCCCAATTTTTTCTTTCATAATTCAGATAGAGTATGCAATTTTAAGCAACTTTCTAATTTGCTCCTACAATCAATTTTTCTTCATTCTTTGGCTATCTTTATTTAAAAAGCAGGAATTTAAAGCTTAGGAGCCAGCCCATTTTAGGTTCAGCACCCTGGATAGCGCTTGCTTATTGGTGACAACATTTAGCAGTCCAATAAGCAAGCATAACCCAGATTCTGAACCAAAAATGGGCCTGCTCTTAAAGGGACATTAAACCTAAAAAATTCTTTCAAGATTCAGCCAGAGAATACAATTTTAAACAACATTTCAATGTACTTCTATTATCTAATTTTCTTCATTCTTTAGATATCTTTTGTTAAAGAAATAGCAATGCACATGAGTGAGCAAATCACATGAGGCATCTATGTGCAGTCACCAATCTGCAGCTATGGGGCCTATCTAGATATGCTTTTCAGGAAAGAATATCGAATGAAGCAAATTATATAATAGAAGTAAGTTAGAAAGTTGTTTTAAATGGTATTCTCTGTCTGAATCATTAAAAAAATAGGGTTTAATGTCCCTTTAAGCTTTACATTGCTGCTTTTTAAACAAATATAGCAAGAGAACGACGATTTGGGCTTAGTGTCTCTTTAAAGGGACAGTAAAGTCATAATTAGACATTTATTATTTAGACAGAACATACACGATTTGCTGAAAGATTTATCTAGCAAAGCTCAGGAGCAGCAAAGAACCTAGGCTCTAGCTGCTAATTGGTGGTTGCATATGTATACCGATTGTCATTGGCTCACCTATATTTTCAGTAAGAAACCAGAAGTGCATTGCTGCTCCTTCAACAAATTATACCAAGAGAATGAAGCAAATTTGATAATAGAAATAAATTGTAAAGTTGTTTAAAATTGTATGTTCTACCTAAATCATGAAATAACATTTTTGGGTTTCATGTCCCTTCAATATTTGGGGGGCTAACAAACATAGGGCTCCATGCACTAACAGATGGGTGGACAGCTTTTCAACTTGTTGATCTGCTGGCCCATATGTATCATTACACACTCATCGGAGTGTGCAATGCACGCCCCTTCATTCACATGACTGAAGGGGCAAGCTCTCAGTAATTTTCCCTCGCCACCGTAGAGGTCTAATGACCAGTGCTCCTTACATTGCGGGAGGCTCGCATATGCGAACCTGCCCTGCAAGGGCTCCGGAGCAGCTTTCGCTGCTTTGTACATGGAGCCCATAGGGATGCTAAATGTGTGTTTGAAGGTGCGTAGCATCCCTCAGCATCCCCAAACTCCACTGCTGTCAAGGACACCACCGGCATCACAAAAATGTTCTAAAAACATTATAAAAATACCCACCAGTATAAAACAGTCTACTCTAACATTTCCAAAAAGGTACATTTTAAAAAAAATGTTCAAGAAAAATAAAAGCTAAAAAACGTTATTCTTGTCAGCTTTGACATATCGAGACATGACCGAGAGAAGAGATATTTTGTCTCTAAATCCTGCATGCAGAGTCATTTTTTGTGTGAAAACTTGTGTGAAAACTCCAGTTCACATCTGGAGAAGGCCTCAAAAACTCTTGATTAGTCCCTTAGTCACTTCTTCAAGACTGACAAGGCAAATTCCATTCTATCCAGCAACGTTACTGTGCAATGAAATGAAAATTGCAATGCATATAACAAACACATAACAAAACTGTTGCACTGCATTCAGAGCCGGCGCAAGACTATTTTGCACACTTAGTCGCTGGGACTTGTGCCCCCCCACAAAATAAATAAATAAATATTACATGCATTTGCTACTGGTTACTATAATACACCTAAGTGTCATTACATGAGCTGCTGGCCACCCTAATGCAGGTAAGTAACTAATGGTAACTCACAAAACACAATCCTTAACTCCTTAACAGTCCTTAACTTAATCTCAATGTTGCTGTTGCAACAGGGTCACTGGCTGCTCTAAATTTGCACCCCTCTGCCCATTGTCAGTACAGAACATACAGATGGCCATCACTTCTTAAATATATACAGTGTGATGGACCAGATGCTTCTAATAGGTGATTGTCACACACTGTATGTATACAATATGGAGACTATCACTCACTGTACACATGGTATGGGCTCTGCCACTCACAATATATACACAATAAGGGAGTTCATTCACTGAATGTATAGCATGGGGATTTAACTCTGAATATATATACACAATGTAGTTATTGTCACTCACAATATATACAAAATATGTAGATTGTCACTTACTGTATGCATGACATGGGGACTGTCCCACTCACAGTATCAACATAATATGGGGGTTGTCAACTCACTGTATGCATGACAGCTGTCATTCACTGTAGATATACAATATGGGGTTGCCAGCTCACTGTATGCATGGCATAGGAGCTGTCATTAATAGTAAATAAACATGGCAATTGCCACTCACAGTATATACACAATATGTAGATTGTTTCTGAGGAGACACCAAGGTCTCAATTGGTGTCTGAGTTGCCCCAGATACCTTGCTCTTCCGCAAAGCAGATTCTCCTGTACACGTCTCCGAAGTGCCCATGGGCGCCGCCATCTTATCAGCGCACAATGCGCATGCTGCTTTCACGTTGTCAGATATCCTTACACATCGGCCCTGTCTTCTCTGTAAAAGCCTGGGCACAGTAGCACTCACTATACTGTGGACTGGCTTTTAGAGAGAAAATAGGGCAGATGTGGAAGGAGTAGTTGCAAGAAAATGCAATTTAAAATATATAAATGTGTTATATACTTAATTGGTAGCACCAGAACCATTTTTACAACTTATCAGTGATCCTCCATAAACACTGCCAAAACTAGCAGTTAAAAAGTCACATGCAGGAACATTGCTGGTGATCTTTTGAGCACAGTGGTAACAATCCATTACACTTCCCCTTAACTGGCTCTCAGGTGTCATTTTGCCCTCTCACTAACAACATCTGTCACCCAGTTCTAATGTATCGCTTTGCTAGTCTAACAAGCGCCTTCTGATGCCTGCATCATTTTAAAATAAATAATTGTTGAAGGGCTTAATCCACATCTTAAAAAAGGTGGTTATTAAAGGAGTTATAACTGATGATAATAGTGTAGTAAAAGTTTAAGAGGTCTCCTACCTTAGGGTCAAGCTGATTCAGTGTTCAGCATTGTAAATGCAGCGTGCTCAACACAATAACTACCCACTTGTAATGGGCTGCTTTTGCTGAGACTGCTCTCACCTCTACTGGTCCATGGCGCAAAAAGTTGTGTACTCCTACCATGCAGTTATGACCCTCTTCTAAAGAACCTTACTGCAGGGACGATTGTCTTCTCTGCCGGCTCTAAAAAGGGAAACCCATACAACATTCTTCTGTCACATGCAGGATAAACCTCCACTCCTCTGAAGAGTGCAAACAAACAGGCACACTGCACCCGCTCTCTTTAGTGTTGCCTTGTGCTACTTGCTCACGAGGTTGCATAGTAAAAAAAAAACCCAACTAATTCTACTCCCGGTCCCGCGCCTCCCCTTATCTGCTCTCGTGCCCCCCTGGGGAGGCGCACCCTACAGTTTGAGTCTGGGGAACCCGGGTTGGGGCTGGCTGCACCCTAGCCGGCTGCCTAGCTTGCCTAGTGGGAGCGCCGGCCCGGACTGCATTAAAATAAGACTGTAGTAGATCGTCTCTAAATCATTATCTCATTACTTCAAATAAATTGTTTAAAGTAATGGTAAACTAAGACCAAGTCAAACAAGCGATCGTATAGAAAATAAAAAAATAAAGTGACTTTCATTCAGGAACTTGCCACAATCGGTCGGTATTTGTAAATATTTAATATTTATATGCTTCAATTTCAGCTCAGTTCCTCCGCCCGTACAACCGCCGCCATTGATTTTCTAAGTCACGTTTTTTTCCATACCAATAAAAATCCAGGCCAGTTGGCGACACTGATATAACCAAACACACCCTACGTTATGTAAGCACATGTGCTACATGTTAGATCACTGACTAACAGTCCAATAACATGTAGTTGTGCGCATACTATGTATTGCATAAGGAATGACACGCATGCTCAGAGCGAACGGTGAAGATAAAGATGCCCATATAATGACGTAGAGAGCAGGTGGTTCCGCTCTCTATGTTGTATAACGAACAGATCAGTAAGTAATGCCGGAGGCAGAGCAAGGAGCCATAATGCTCAGTAAGTCCCATCTAAATTTATTATCAAACCTTTGAGATTAGACATGTGCGGTTCGTTTTGGATTTATTCGGAAATTCGGAAAATTCTGTAAATTCGGAGATTCGGATCGATTCGGATTTCCGAATTAAAATACTTCAGAATCTACCGAATGAATCCGAAATAGCTGCCGTATCTCCGAATAAATCCGAATTAGCTCGGTAAAATTCAGCATTTCCCCATAGGAAACAATGGGAGTTTCGGCTGAAAAAAAAACTAACACCGCAGCTCGATTGTTTCCTATGGGGAAACACTAAGTCTGCACCTAACACCCTAACATGTACCCCGAGTCTCTAGACACCCCTAATGTAACACTTATTAACCCCTAATCTGCCGCCCCCACTATCGCTGACACCTGCATTATTTTATTAACCCCTAATCTGCCGACCGAATATCGCCGCCACCTACATTATAGCTATTAACCCCTAATCTGCTGTCCCTAACATCGCCGACCCCTACATTATAGTTATTAACCCCTAATCTGCCCCCCCAATGTCGCCGCAATCTAACTACAAGTATTAACCCCTAATCTGCCGACCCGATATCGCCGCCTACATTATAGCTATTAACCCCTAATCTGCTGTCCCTAACACCGCCGACCCCTACATTATAGTTATTAACCCCTAATCTGCCCCCCCAACGTCGCTGCAATCTAACTACAAGTATTAACCCCTAATCTGCCGACCCAATATCGCCGCCGCCTACATTATAGCTATTAACCCCTAATCTGCTGTCCCTAACACCGCCAACCCCTTCATTATAGTTATTAACCCCTAATCTGCCCCCCCCAACGTCGCCGCAATCTAACTACAAGTATTAACCCCTAATCTGCCGACCGCAAATCGCCGCCACTATAATAAATGTATTAACCCCTAAACCGCCGCACTCCCGCCTCACAAACACTATAATACATTTTATTAACCCCTAATCTGCCCTCCCTAACATCGCCGACAACTACCTACAATTATTAACCCCTAATCTCCTGCCCCCAACGTCGCCGCTATAATAAGGTTATTAACCCCTAAACCTAAGTCTAACCCTAACACTAACACCCCCTAACTTAAATATAATTTAAATAAAACGAAATAAATTTACTATAGTTAAATAAATGAATCCTATTTAAAACTAAATACTTACCTGTAAAATAAACCCTAATATAGCTGCAATATAACTAATAGTTACATTGTAGCTATATTAGCATTTATATTTATTTTACAGGCAACTTTGTATTTATTTTAACTAGGTACAATAGTTATTAAATAGTTAATAACTATTTAATAACTACCTAGCTAAAATAAATACAAATTTACCTGTAAAATAAATCCTAACCTAAGTTACAATTACACCTAACACTACACTATCATTACATTAATTAAATAAATGAATCCTATTTAAAACTAAATACTTACCTGTAAAATAAACCCTAATATAGCTGCAATATAACTAATAGTTACATTGTAGCTATTTTAGCATTTATATTTATTTTACAGGCAACTTTGTATTTATTTTAACTAGGTACAATAGCTATTAAATAGTTATTGACTAATTAATAGCTACCTAGTTAAAATAATTACAAAATTACCTGTAAAATAAATCCTAACCTAAGTTACAATTAAACCTAACACTACACTATCATTAAATAAATTAACTACAAGTACCTACAATTATCTACAATTAAATAAACTAAAGTACAAAACCCCCCCACTAAATTACAAAAAAAACAAAACACTAAATTACAAAAAATAAAAAAATATTACAAGAATTTTAAACTAATTACACCTAATCTAAGCCCCCTAATAAAATAACAAAGCCCCCCAAAATAAAAAAAATGCCCTACCCTATACTAAATTACAAAAGTTAACAGCTCTATTACCTTACCAACCCTTAAAAGGGCCTTTTGCGGGGCATGCCCCAAAGAAAACAGCTCTTTTGCCTGTAAAAAAAAAACCACAATACCCCCCCCACATTACAACCCACCAGCCACATACCCCTACTCTAACCCAAACCCCCCTTAAATAAACCTAACACTACCCCCTGAAGATCTCCCTACCTTGAGTCGTGTTCACCCAGCCGGGCCGAAGTCTTCATCCGATGGGGCAGAAGAGTACATCCAGACCGGCAGAAGTCTTCATCCAAGCGGGGCAAGAAGAGGTCTTCCATCCATCATACAAGTACCAAAATACAAACAAACACTAAATTACCAAAAATAATAAAATATTACAATAATTTTAAACTAATTACACCTAATCTAAGCCCCCTATTAGCTATTAATATAGCTACAATATAACTAATAGTTACATTGTAGCTATTTTAGGATTTATATTTATTTTACAGGCAACTTTGTATTTATTTTAACTAGGTACAATAGTTATTAAATAGTTAATAACTATTTAATAACTACCTAGCTAAAATAAATACAAATTTACCTGTAAAATAAATCATAACATAAGTTACAATTACACCTAACACTACGCTATCATTAAATTAATTAAATAAATGAATCCTATATAAAACTAAAGACTTACCTGTAAAATAAACCCTAATATAGCTGCAATATAACTAATAGTTACATTGTAGCTATTTTAGCATTTATATTTATTTTACAGGCAACTTTGTATTTATTTTAACTAGGTTCAATAGCTATTAAATAGATATTGACTATTTAATAGCTACCTAGTTAAAATAATTACAAAATTACCTGTAAAATAAATCCTAACCTAAGTTACAATTAAACCTAACACTACACTATCATTAAATAAATTAACTACAAGTACCTACAATTAAATACAATGAAATAAACTAAACTAAAGTACAAAAAAACCCCACTAAATTACAAAAAATAAAAAAATATTACAAGAATTTTAAACTAATTACACCTAATCTAAGCCCCCTAATAAAATAACAAAGCCCCCCAAAATAAAAAAATGCCCTACCCTATACTAAATTACAAAAGTTAACAGCTCTATTACCTTACCAGCCCTTAAAAGGGCCTTTTGCGGGGCATGCCCCAAAGAAAACAGCTCTTTTGCCTGTAAAAAAAAACACAATACCCCCCCACATTAAAACCCACCACCCACATACCCCTACTCTAACCCAAACCCCCCTTAAATAAACCTAAAACTACCCCCCTGAAGATCTCCCTACCTTGAGTTGTGTTCACCCAGCCGGGCCGAAGTCTTCATCCGATGGGGCAGAAGAGGACATCCAGACCGGCAGAAGTCTTCATCCAAGCGGGGCAAGAAGATGTCTTCCATCCATCAGAAAAGTACCAAAAAACCCGCTGGGTGAAGACACGGTAGGGAGATCTTCAGGGGGGTAGTGTTAGGTTTATTTAAGGGGGGTTTGGGTTAGAGTAGGGGTATGTGGGTGGTGGGTTGTAATGTGGGGGGGGGGGTATTGTGGGGTTTTTTACAGGCAAAAGAGCTGTTTTCTTTGGGGCATGCCCCCGCAAAAGGCCCTTTTAAGGGCTGGTAAGGTAATAGAGCTGTTAACTTTTGTAATTTAGTATAGGGTAGGGCATTTTTTTATTTTGGGGGGCTTTGTTATTTTATTAGGGGGCTTAGATTAGGTGTAATTAGTTTAAAATTCTTGTAATTTTTTTTATTTTTTGTAATTTAGTGTTTATTTTTTTGTACTTTAGTTTAGTTTATTTCATTGTATTTAATTGTAGGTACTTGTAGTTAATTTATTTAATTTATTTCATGATAGTGTAGTGTTAGGTTTAATTGTAACTTAGGTTAGGATTTATTTTACAGGTAATTTTGTAATTATTTTAACTAGGTAGCTATTAAACAGTAAATATCTATTTAATAGCTATTGTACCTAGTTAAAATAAATACAAAGTTGCCTGTAAAATAAATATAAATCCTAAAATAGCTACAATGTAACTATTAGTTATATTGTAGCTTTATTAGGGTTTATTTTACAGGTAAGTATTTAGTTTTAAATAGGATTCATTTATTTAATTAATTTAATGATAGTGTAGTGTTAGGTGTAATTGTAACTTAGGTTAGGATTTATTTTACAGATAAATTTGTATTTATTTTAGCTAGGTAGTTATTAAATAGTTATTAACTATTTAATAACTATTGTACCTAGTTAAAATAAATACAAAGTTGCCTGTAAAATAAATATAAATCCTAAAATAGCTACAATGTAACTATTAGTTGTAGCTATATTAATAGCTAGTAGGGGGCTTAGATTAGGTGTAATTAGTTTAAAATTATTTTAATATTTTATTATTTTTGGTAATTTAGTGTTTGTTTGTTTTTTGGTACTTTTCTGATGGATGGAAGACATCTTCTTGCCCCGCTTGGATGAAGACTTCTGCCGGTCTGGATGTCCTCTTCTGCCCCATCGGATGAAGACTTCGGCCCGGCTGGGTGAACACAACTCAAGGTAGGGAGATCTTCAGGGGGGTAGTTTTAGGTTTATTTAAGGGGGGTTTGGGTTAGAGTAGGGGTATGTGGGTGGTGGGTTTTATTGTGGGGGGGTATTGTGTTTTTTTTTACAGGCAAAAGAGCTGTTTTCTTTGGGGCATGCCCCGCAAAAGGCCCTTTTAAGGGCTGGTAAGGTAATAGAGCTGTTAACTTTTGTAATTTAGTATAGGGTAGGGCATTTTTTTATTTTGGGGGGCTTTGTTATTTTATTAGGGGGCTTAGATTAGGTGTAATTAGTTTAAAATTCTTGTAATATTTTTTTATTTTTTGTAATTTAGTGGGGTTTTTTTGTACTTTAGTTTAGTTTATTTAATTGTATTTAATTGTAGGTACTTGTAGTTAATTTATTTAATGATAGTGTAGTGTTAGGTTTAATTGTAACTTAGGTTAGGATTTATTTTACAGGTAATTTTGTAATTATTTTAACTAGGTAGCTATTAAATAGTCAATATCTATTTAATAGCTATTGAACCTAGTTAAAATAAATACAAAGTTGCCTGTAAAATAAATATAAATGCTAAAATAGCTACAATGTAACTATTAGTTATATTGCAGCTATATTAGGGTTTATTTTACAGGTAAGTATTTAGTTTTAAATAGGATTCATTTATTTAATTAATTTAATGATAGTGTAGTGTTAGGTGTAATTGTAACTTAGGTTATGATTTATTTTACAGGTAAATTTGTATTTATTTTAGCTAGGTAGTTATTAAATAGTTATTAACTATTTAATAACTATTGTACCTACTTAAAATAAATACAAAGTTGCCTGTAAAATAAATATAAATCCTAAAATAGCTACAATGTAACTATTAGTTATATTGTAGCTATATTAATAGCTAGTAGGGGGCTTAGATCAGGTGTAATTAGTTTAAAATTATTGTAATATTTTATTATTTTTGGTAATTTAGTGTTTGTTTGTATTTTGGTACTTGTATGATGGATGGAAGACCTCTTCTTGCCCCGCTTGGATGAAGACTTCTGCCGGTCTGGATGTACTCTTCTGCCCCATCGGATGAAGACTTCGGTCCGGCTGGGTGAACACGACTCAAGGTAGGGAGATCTTCAGGTGGGTAGTGTTAGGTTTATTTAAGGGGGGTTTGGGTTAGAGTAGGGGTATGTGGGTGGTGGGTTGTAATGTGGGGGGGTATTGTGTTTTTTTTTTACAGGCAAAAGAGCTGTTTTCTTTGGGGCATGCCCCGCAAAAGGCCCTTTTAAGGGTTGGTAAGGTAATAGAGCTGTTAACTTTTGTAATTTAGTATAGGGTAGGGCATTTTTTTTTATTTTGGGGGGCTTTGTTATTTTATTAGATGGCTTAGATTAGGTGTAATTAGTTTTAAATTCTTGTAATATTTTTTTATTTTTTGTAATTTAGTGTTTGTTTGTTTTTTGTAATTTAGTGGGGGTTTTTTTTGTACTTTAGTTTATTTAATTGTAGATAATTGTAGGTACTTGTAGTTAATTTATTTAATGATAGTGTAGTGTTAGGTTTAATTGTAACTTAGGTTAGGATTTATTTTACAAGTAATTTTGTAATTATTTTAACTAGGTAGCTATTAATTAGTCAATAACTATTTAATAGCTATTGTACCTAGTTAAAATAAATACAAAGTTGCCTGTAAAATAAATATAAATGCTAAAATAGCTACAATGTAACTATTAGTTATATTGCAGCTATATTAGGGTTTATTTTACAGGTAAGTATTTAGTTTTAAATAGGATTCATTTATTTAATTAATGTAATGATGGTGTAGTGTTAGGTGTAATTGTAACTTAGGTTAGGATTTATTTTACAGGTAAATTTGTATTTATTTTAGCTAGGTAGTTATTAAATAGTTATTAACTATTTAATAACTATTGTACCTAGTTAAAATAAATACAAAGTTGCCTGTAAAATAAATATAAATGCTAAAATAGCTACAATGTAACTATTAGTTATATTGCAGCTATATTAGGGTTTATTTTACAGGTAAGTATTTAGTTTTAAATAGGATTCATTTTTTTAACTATTGTAAATTTATTTCGTTTTATTTAAATTATATTTAAGTTAGGGGGTGTTAGTGTTAGGGTTAGACTTAGGTTTAGGGGTTAATAACCTTATTATAGCGGCGATGTTGGGGGCGGGAGATTAGGGGTTAATAATTGTAGGTAGGTGGCGGCGATGTTAGGGAGGGCAGATTAGGGGTTAATAAAATGTATTATAGTGTTTGCGAGGCGGGAGTGCGGTGGTTTAGGGGTTAATACATTTATTATAGTGGCGGCGATTTGCGGTCGGCAGATTAGGGGTTAATACTTGTAGTTAGATTGCGGCGACGTTGGGGGGGCAGATTAGGGGTTAATAACTATAATGTAGGGGTCGGCGGTGTTAGGGACAGCAGATTAGGGGTTAATAGCTATAATGTAGGTGGCGGCGATATCGGGTCGGCAGATTAGGGGTTAATACTTGTAGTTAGATTGCGGCGACGTTGGGGGGGCAGATTAGGGGTTAATAACTATAATGTAGGGGTCGGCGGTGTTAGGGACAGCAGATTAGGGGTTAATAGCTATAATGTAGGCGGCGGCAATATCGGGTCGGCAGATTAGGGGTTAATACTTGTAGTTAGATTGCGGCGACGTTGGGGGGGCAGATTAGGGGTTAATAACTATAATGTAGGGGTCGGCGGTGTTAGGGACAGCAGATTAGGGGTTAATAGCTATAATGTAGGCGGCGGCAATATCGGGTCGGCAGATTAGGGGTTAATACTTGTAGTTAGATTGCGGCGACGTTGGGGGGGCAGATTAGGGGTTAATAACTATAATGTAGGGGTCGGCGGTGTTAGGGACAGCAGATTAGGGGTTAATAGTTATAATGTAGGTTGCGGCGATATCCGATCGGCAGATTAGAGGTTAATACTTGTAGTTAGATTGCGGCGACGTTGGGGGGGGGCAGATTAGGGGTTAATAACTATAATGTAGGGGTCGGCTATGTTAGGGACAGCAGATTAGGGGTTAATAGTTATAATGTAGGTTGCGGCGATATCCGATCGGCAGATTAGGGGTTAAATAATGTTATTATAGGGTTTGCGATGTGGGGGGGGCCTCGGTTTAGTGGTTCATAGGTAGTTTATGGGTGTTAGTGACTTAGTGTACTAAATGGGTGTTAGTGTACTAAAACATACCGAATTTCGGAACCGAATAGAACCGAATTCAGCCGAATCCGAATAAATCCGAAACGAATTTATTCTGATCCGAATAAATCCGAAACAAATTTATTCAAATTTTGCCGAATCCGATTCGATCCGAACCGAAATTCGAAAAGTCCGAATCGATCCGAACCGAAAACTAACCGAATTTTTTAGCCGTGCACATGTCTATTTGAGATTTAAAAAAAAAAGAAAAAAGATAGGGATTTTGGTTGCACTAAATTTACCATCACTTTTAAATGGCTTAAAGGGACGTTAACACCTTGAGATTTGAATTCAAATGCTTAGATTACAGGTAAAGCACTAGTGATAGCGCAGGGTGAGATATCCATATTGCAGGCATGCACAAAGAATAGCACACAAACTGTCAATAGTAATAAAGGTTTACCAGAGAATGTTAGCACAGCCGGTATTTTTTTAGTTGCCCTATATTTTCAATGGATCATACGCCTTGCACTAACATCATATTATGTGAGTAATAGCTATAATAATAGTATAACAAAATACATGTAAAATATAAGTATTTCACACACACACACACATATACATATTACATGTAAAATATATGTTTTTTTATTAAAATCAATAACGTGGACAGCTAAAAATAACTCAAATTACAAGTTATGAATTATGTGCTGTGTGCTATCGCAATACATACAGCACAAATAGAGTTAGCGTGACTGGAGACCTAAAGTAAAGTATTAGGGCTAGAATAAAAGTAGATTAAAACACATTTAAATTGTATTAAAATAAAATATTAAACTTATATATACATATTAAAATGAAAGCATATGTTTATTATTGAACTAAATGTATAAAAAGTATTTTAAAGTGATATGGTGCATGACAAGGTGTTGGACTATAAGGGCTCAACCATGTATATACAGTGTGTAAATATATATATTGTGCAGGGCGGGCTGAACCATGGGACCAAGTGGGTCCAATGAACCCAGGCAGCACTTTAGTGACTACTCCTATCCTCTGTCTCTGTGGGGCAAGTCGCAGGCTCCCAGCTGCATAACCTCATCATGCTCAAAGACACAGAACTGGTCAGGGGAGACATTCAAGATGGGACAAGTGCATCTCTTCCCTAACTTTCTTCTCACTTGGGCAGGTAGGCAAAGAAAGGTCAGCAGCTAGGCTAGTAGGTCAATATGCTAATCAGTAATGTTACAACTCGGGGGGTGTCCCTTTTATTCTCAGACCCATCTAATCTAGACCATAGTGCCCTATTAATTAAAACCTGGACAGACAAGGTTCGCCTCCGGAATATTTGGATGCCCAGTATCGCCTAGACGTGAGAGCAGGGCTTGTCATTCAGCAGCTTCATAAATGGGTCCCATAATGTTTAGTTATGCAGCGTAAACAAAGTTTGCACTATACTTTCATTATTTATTTTACCCAATGTTCATGTAATGTAGCTCCTAAAAATGTGGCACTCTGCAGTCTTCTTAAGGCTAACATTGCCACACATTGTTCCCTAATTGGCTTTAACAGATTAGAACTGCAAAACAATGCACTCCTTTCTAAAAGTATGAACAATATGACCATAATTAGCATTGATATCTGAAAACTCAAGCCCAGATTGGCTGCTCCAAATAGGGCAAGTGGTGGTGGAGTTTGGCTACTGGAAAACAATTGCAGCAAACAAGATGTTCATTTGATTTTACAAATGTTTAGACTTGGAGGACATGTTATTTTATAGCAAGAGAACAGAAATGTCTTATAGATAAAAAGTTATTACTGTCCATTTAAAGGGACACAAAACCCCAAATTTTTCTTTCATGATTCAGCTAAATCATACAATATTAAACAACTTTCTAGTTTACTTATAATATCTAATTTGCTTTGTTTTCTTTGTATCTATTGTTAAAAAGAAAACCTAGGTAGATTCAGCGAAACTGGGAGTGAGTTAGCTGCTGATTGGTAGCGCTGATTGGTAGCTGCACATACATGCATGTTATTATTGGCTCATCTAATGGGGTCTATTTATTATAGTGTGAGCGGACCTTATTACGATATAGCGGATCATGTCCGCTGCACATCGATAAATGCCGACAGCATATACTGTCTGCATTTATCATTGCACTAACAGTTCTTGTGAACTGCTGGTGCAATGCCGCCCCCTGCAGATTCGCAGCCAAACGGCCACTAGCAGGGGGTGTCAATCAACCCAATCGTATTCGATTGGGTTGATTTCTATCCGCCGCCTCAGAGCAGGCGGACAGGTTATGGAGCATCAAGCTCCGTATGGAGCTTGATAAATTGACCCCTATGTGTTAAGCTAGT
This sequence comes from Bombina bombina, assembly GCF_027579735.1. NCBI lineage: Eukaryota > Metazoa > Chordata > Amphibia > Anura > Bombinatoridae > Bombina > Bombina bombina. The sequence goes on from NC_069501.1 coordinate 121,445,549, forward strand.
TTGCAATAGTGCATTACAGCTGCTTCAACAAATGATACCAAGAGAATGAAGCACATTTCATGATAGAAGTAAAATGGAAAGTTGCCTAAAATTATGTTTGATCAGAATCATGAAAGAAAGAAAAAATTGTGGTTTATGTCACTTTAAATTTGTGCCTTTGTTCCTTAAAATGTGATTACTGACTTACTTTTTAGTTTGGATAATATTTTTCTTTCTTTTATTGTGTTTATTTCACATCCATAATATGTTTGCATAATGCATAAAACAGTACCATTACTTAGTAGGTATTTGGTATAACCGGGCTGAAATATAAAGCAAGCAAGTCATTCATCACTCTTAGATATGAAAACATTTCTCAACAATTGTTGTTGTATTGTTGTTTTTTAACTTCCTGTTTAACGATTGGCAGGCATGTGTTACACAGTAGCAAAACTGTCTGTCATGTTTTGTTTACCATTTTTTAACTGGTCGACTGGATATTTCTATTGGAAAGACAAATGAAGTTAATTTACTTACAATTGAGTAAATGCAGTGGCCTAAATTCATTAAAGTTGCCTGGGCCTGCAAGCTAGCAGCTTTCACACCTGTTGTGCAGAATTGAATGAAAGGCTGTGAATGAACAATTTTGTAGAATGGACATAAAGGCTGTGAATGATTGGTTTCGCAGAATGGAAAGAAAGGCTGTGAATTATCGGTTGTGCAGAATGAAAAGTAAGACTGTGAATTATCGGTTTTGCAGAATGGAAAGTAAGGCTGTGAATTATCGGTTTTGCAGAATGGAAAGAAAGGCTGTGAATTATCGGTTGTGCAGAATGAAAAGTAAGACTGTGAATTATCGGTTTTGCAGAATGGAAAGTAAGACTGTGAATTATCGGTTTTGCAGAATTGAAAGTAAGACTGAATTATCGGTTTTGCAGAATGGAAAGAAAGGCTGTGAATTATCAGTTTTGCAGAATGGAAAGAAAGGCTGTGAACTATCAGTTTTGCAGAATGGAAAGAAACCTAAACTTTAGAAGTTTTATATATAAATATTTTAAATAGTTTAATAGAAAATGTTCTTGTGTGACCAACTAGAAGACATTTTTCAGCCAATGTCACAATTTTTTTGGTTCATTAAACACAAATGCCTTATGGGTAAATTTCTTCATAAGAAAATGTTTTAAGGACATATAAAACACATTGCATTTCAAGCAAATATATATTGTATTCCCTTACTAGAACTGACAAAAAGTGATGCATTGGGTCTACAAACGGCGTACACTTAGGACTTGGGGAAACAAAGTTGATAATCTCTTGCTATTCATATCTTGTAAAAAACACAGAATAACTGTCAGAAAATTATGTATATAAGCATCTAAAATATATACTGACTGAGAAATGACCTCATTATCACATTTTTAAGATCTTGTGCTGTAACATATTAATAATTTTTAAGAAAGGTTACATTTTATCTCACTAATCTTAATGTTCTGTATGAAGATGACTTGTTAAAATATGTAATTCTGGAGGAGAAAAATAAAATGTGCTTTACTGCAACGTGTAATATATTTTTATGTTGTTAGTATAAAAAAAAAATTTAACCAGATAACTGCACTGATACACTTCTTATAATTCTAAACATGTAACTGTTTAGATGGTGCATTCAAAATGTTGTAAGCTCTTAGTACATTTTTGGGTTTTTATTCACTAATGCATAATTGCATAAAGAATAGAAACAGTCCGTTTCATTATTTAAAGGGACAGTCTACTCCAGAATTGTTATTGTTTAAAAAGATAGATAACCCCTTTATTACCCATTCCCCAGTTTTGCATAACCAACACAGTTATATTAATATACTTTTTACCTCTATGATCACCTGGTTTCTAAGCCTCTGCAGACTGCCCCCTTATCTCAGTTCTTTTGACAGATATGCATTTTAGCCAATCAGTGCTGACTCTTAAATAACTCCACAAGAGTGAGCACAATGTTATCTATATGACACACATGAACTAGCATTGTCTAACTGTCAAAAACTGTCAAAATGCACTGAGATAAGAGGCAATTCAATGACTTAGAAATTGGCACATGAGCCTGCCTAGGTTTAGCCTAGGACATCGCCACCACCTACATTATACCTATGAACCCCTAATCTGCTGCCCCTAACATCGCCGACACCTACATTATATTTATTAACCCCTAATCTGCCGCTCCCAACGTCCCTGCCCCCTAACTACAATTATTAACCCCTAATTTGCTGACCGGACATCGCCGCAACTTTAATAAATGTATTAACCCCTAAACCTAAGTCTAACCCTAACCCTAACAACCCCCTAACTTAAATCTATTTTTTTTATTTTTTTATTCTTATTTTTATTTGAGGTTCGAGATAAGGCATACATAAAATGTAAGACAATAAAACACAGTATCAGTTCAGTACAGATATCTTAGAACATGAAAATGTGAAATGTACATTATGAATTACTGTAACTAAGATCCAAGGATATGGTATACATTGCAAATGCCTAATATTTAGTCAACCTCCGTGAAGACAGAAGAGGTCACTCTTGGACCTTGGCACTTCAATTTCAAATTGTAGGAGGTTATTCGCACTAAAGATGACCAAATGAGAATCTCAAATGACAAACCTCTTTATATTTAAAGGGACAGTCTACACCCGTTTTAACCTTCGCTTATCATTTTTATTTACTGCTGATAGTTGTAGTTCACCCGCTCTCCGCTTCATATGTTGATTCCCAAACCGACATCTACAAAATAAAAAGTTTCTTACCAAGCGTTATAAATGGCCGCAAAACTCTGCCCATTCACTTCTCCTTTCCAATTTTTCTCCCCTTCTCTATCGAATGCATACTCGTGCACGGTCAGTCACCTAGGTCACACGCGTGTAAATACGCATGCGCGAATATATAGAAGTGACGTGTATTCAACAGCCCGTCTGTCCTGCACGTTTAAGAATCCCCATATTGATTTTTCGTTCCGGTTTTTAAGTTCCGACATGAGTGCGCATGCGCGAATAGACGAAAGCGCGATCATGTTTTTCCATCTGGGATCTAGTTTGTATTGGACGGTTTCAACAGAGAGGCTTGATGAGGTAATAGTAGGAGGAAGGTGGCGGCCATTTCTAACGGAGATCAAGTGAGTTTAGTATATCAATATCTCCGTTGGTGAATCACTATTGTGAATGAAGTGGGGTGAGTTAGAACTATCAGCACTAGATAGAAAGGATAAGCAACGGTTATTACGGGTGTAGACTGTCCCTTTAAACACTCTGAGATAACCTATGAGAGATAAAACCTTTGCGAACATTAGTAACAAAACTGCTTATACCTAACAGGCAAAATACACCAACATTCGCTATTTGGTCTTTTTGCAATCAATTTCCATTGCGCAGGTATTACAAGTCTTGAATAAGGGCAATTGTGCGCGCATTCGCCTTTTATGCAACTATCCTTTCCGCACTCGAAGAGCTGTAGTTAGCAGCTATGCGCAACAAAAAAGTTTCACAGAACAATTCAAAAATACATTACAAAGTACAGTTACACTAATATTAACACTGTCTAATAAAAACTATTAAAAAATATTGCACACAAAAGTTATAAGGGTTCAAAGGTCTTGGGTGTTAGAAAAATAAGCGGATGCAGAGATTTTACATTGAAATACATACAGAAACATGGATTTATATGTATAGAGATATGTTTAACAATGGAGATAATGAAAATATTTCACTTTACAATTTTATGCACATTAAACAATATCTCAGATGGATTTTTAAAGAGATATTCGCATATAGATCTCAAGATATCTGGACATATATATACAGTATATTAATATACAAATCTCGCTATAAATAGATATATTTGTCCAAAAATCATCACATATAGAGAAATATTTATTTAGAATTAAATAGAACATATTCTGTTGCAAAAACATTTTCGCAATATGAAATATTCGAATTTTCATATACACTTTTCAAGGAGAATAGGTCATGGGCTTTGCGCAACAGATTAGGTTTGTTTTTTATTTTTTATTTGCCTTCTCCATTGACTACTATAGGGAACACGTGAATGTGCACGTGATTTCGCAATATGTATTACACGACTTAACGCACATGCAACATAACGGCTAGATTACGAGTTTTGCGTTATGAGCGGTGCGGTACTAACTTGCAAGTTATTGTCACCACTCACTTCCCTACAGTGCTGGCATTACAGGTTTAGAAAAACCCGGCGTTAGCAAGCAAGAAGTGAGCATAAAGCAAAATTGAGCTCCATACTGCTCTCCAATACCAGCGCTGCTGAAAGCCGCGGTGAGCTGGTTTTATGTGCTCGTGCACGATTTCCCCATAGACATCAATGGGGAGAGCCGGCTGAAAAAAAGCCTAACAGCTGAAAAAAAGCAGCGTAAAGCTCCGTAACGCAGCCCCATTGATTCCTATAGGGAAACAAAATTTATGTTTACACCTAACACCCTAACATGAACCCCAAGTCTAAACACCCCTAATTTTACACGTATTAACCCCTAATCTGCCGCCCCGACATCGACGACACCTACATTATATTTATTAACCCCTAATCTGCTGCCCCTGACATCGCCGACATCTACATTACACATATTAACCCCTAATCTGCTGCCCCCAACATCGCCGACACTTACATTATATTTCTTAACCCCTAATCTCCCGCCCCAATGTTGTCGCCACCTACCTACACTTATTAAACCCTAATCTGCCGCCCCCAACGTCGCCGCCACTATAATAAACATATTAACCCCTAAACCACCGCACTCCCGCATCGCAAACACTAGTTAAATATTATTAACCCCTAATCTGCCGCACCTAACATCGCCGCCACCTACCTAAATTTTTTAACCCCTAATCTGCCGCCCCCAACGTCGCCACCACTATACTAAATTTATTAACCCCTAAACCTAAGTCTAACCCTAACACCCCCTAACTTAAATATAATTAAAATAAATATAAATAAAACCTACTATCATTACCTAAATAATTCCTATTTTAAACTAAATACTTACCTGTAAAATAAACCCTAAGATAGCTACAATATAACTAATAGTTACATTGTATCTATCTTAGGTTTTATTTCTATTTCACAGGCAAGTTTGTATTTATTTTAACTAGGCAGACTAGTTAGTAAATAGTTATTAACTATTTACTATCTACCTAGTTAAAATAAATACAAATTTACCTGTAAAATAAAACCTAACCTGAGTTACAATAACACCTAAACTTACACTACAATTAAATCAATTACCTAAATTAAATACAATTACCTAATTTCCAAAAACCAATATCAGATATTTAAATTTATTACACCTAATCTAATAGCCCTATCAAAATAAAAAAAGCCCCCCCAAAATAAAAAAAAACCCTAGCCTAAACTATCAATAGCCCTTAAAAGGGCCTTTTGCGGGTCATTGCCCCAAAGAAATCAGCTCTTTTACCTGTAAAAAAATATACAAACAACCCCCCAACAGTAAAACCCACCACCCACACAACCAACCCCACAAATAAAATCCTAACTAATAAAACCTAAGCTCCTCAATGCCCTGAAAAGGGCATTTGGATGGGCAATGCCCTTAAAAGGCCATTTAGCTCTTTTTCAAGTGCCTAAACCCCTAATCTAAAAATAAAACCCACCCAATAAACCCTTAAAAAAGCCTAACACTAACCCCCGAAGATCCACTTACAGTTTTTGAAGACCCGACATCCATCATCAACGAAGTGGCAAAAGTCCTCAGCGAAGCCGGCAGAAGTCTTCATCCAAGCGGCCGAAGTCTTCATCCAAGCCCGCAGAAGTCTTCATCCATCCGGCAGGGAGCGGCTCCATCTTCAAGACATCCGGCGTGGAGCATCCTCTTCAATCGAAGTCTTCTTGCAGAATGAAGGTTCCTTTAAGGGATGTCATCCAATATGGCGTCCCTTGAATTCCGATTGGATGATAGAATTCTATCAGCCAATCAGAATTAAAGGTGAAAAAATCCTATTGGCTGATGCAATCAGCCAATAGGATTGAGCTTCAATCCTATTGGCTGATCCAATCAGCCAATAGGATTGAGCTTGCATTCTATTGGCTGTTCCAATCAGCCAATAGAATGCAAGCTCAATCCTATTGACTGATTGTATCAGCCGATAGGATTGAAGATCACTAATATTTAGTAACTATTCTACTTAGTTAAAATAAATACAAACTTGCCTGTAAAATAAAAATAAACCTTAAGCTAGCTACAATGTAACTATTAGTTATATTGTAGCTATCTTAGGGTTTATTTTACAGGTAAGTACAGTATTTAGTTTTAAATAGGAATTATTTAGGTAATGATAGTAGGTTATATTTAGATTTATTTTAATTATATTTAAGTTAGGGGGTGTTAGGGTTAGACTTAGGTTTAGGGGTTAATAAATTTAGTACAGTGGCAATGATGTTGAGGACGGCAGATTAGGGGTTAATAAATGTAGGTAGGTGGCGGCGATGTTAGGGGCGGCAGATTAGGGTTTAATATTTAACTAGTGTTTGCGATGTGGGAGTGCGGCGGTTTAGGGGTTAATATGTTTATTATAGTGGCGGCGATATCCAGGGCGGCAGATTAGGGGTTAATAATTTTATTTTAGTGTTTGAGATGTGGGAGGGCCTCAGTTTAGGGGTTAATAGGTAGTTTATGGGTGTTAGTGTACTTTTTAGCACTTTAGTTATGAGTTTTATGCTACAGCTTTGTACGTAAAACCCATAACTACTGACTTTCAGTTTACATTATGGATCTTGACGGTATTGGCTGTACTGCTCACTTTTTGGCCTCCCAGGCAGACTCGTAATACCAGCGCTATGGAAGTCCCATTGAAAAAGGACTTTTTTGAAAGCTGCGGTAATTACGTTGCGTTACGGCCAAAAAAGTGTGTGGTGCAGCTAAACCTGCAAGACTCGTAATGCCAGCGGTAGTGAAAAAGAGCCTTAATGCTGCTTTTTCACTCATACCGCAAAACTCGTAATCTAGCCATAAGTTATTTCTCAACTTGCTTGCTGAAAACTCTCCTTTGGAAGGATTCTATCTTCCCATCTAAAGGGTCTTAAAAGCAGAACTATCTTCCAAAGGGTTAGAAGTACACCTAGCCAAGGTATAAATGACCCCATCAGCCTTAGGAACAGTAACACAAAGTTCAATACTAGTAGCCGTGAATGATACATATACTTCAACCTTGCTAAAGGGATTACCTGGCTAAACCCATTCTTAAAACAGCAGAGACAGCATTAGGGACAGGAAAAAAACTTAGAGGAGATTTAATCATAGGATAATAAATTAAGTCCAAACTAATCACAGACTTATCCTCACCTACTTTAGGATCCTACACTTCTAAAGTAAAGAAAAAGTGAATAAATATATTCGACTTTAAACACAAAAAAGGATATTTCTGATACATAACCAAAGGACAACCCCTGATCATCAGAGGAAACCTCACCATATGAGGATTCAGCAAATACATAAACAGAAAATATTAACCTCAGTAGTCTCAGACCTAGTAAAAGGTAAATTATGAACTGACCTTTTAGGCATATTTGAAGGTGGCATAGCTGCCAACATATCAGATACTGTAGAGACCTTAACTCCATGAGTAAAATATGTGCATCTCACTTGTAAGGAACAAACAAAAAGAGCAGTAACACCCTTGTAAACCGATTATTGTGCATAACATTTCCAGTTGAATGGAACTTTTAATTATCGCCCTTATGGATTTTGCTATTTTCTTATAGCCACTTCCCATTTTGTGAAGATCTACAAACTTTTGCCGCACATCACAGCTATATTTGTTAGTCTTACTCATTGTGATGACTGACTTAGGGGTTATAACCCCAAAACATTGGTGTTTTATTTGTCTTTAATAAAGTATTTATAAGAAATCTGGAGTGATGTGGAAAACCTTTTTGGATATTGTATGCTGCAGGGATCTGGCAGCATCCCTAGTCCTACGTGCACCCCTTAATTGTGCTGTTTCTACATTTGCTACTTTGACTAAGGGAATGTGGCATATGTGTTATCTCATATTTATACTTCTTTGAAACAGGAAGTCATGGTTTAACAATTTCCTGTTCCTAGTCTCCCAGGTGTACCAAAGAAATGTAAAATATCAATGGGAATATACTTCAAATATATTTTTCTCATATGAATTAATAGGGGTGCCAATAATTGTGCCACACATATATTTAACAAAGTTTTTTTTTTTGGATAAACCTGTGTTTGCAATTGTTTGATATTAATGAGAGCAGAGTATTTTGTGTATTTTTTTTAACAAAAGATTAAACAATAAAGACACCTTTCACAGCCTTCTTTACTCATATTTAGATATGAAGAAGGGGAAACTTGTTCCCTGAAAAGTCCAGAGGTTCTAATAAATAATTGAATTAGGAGAGTCCCGGACAAGTAATTGTACCTTGGACATGGAATTGTGTGTTACCTGAGCACCCCAGGAAGATTCTTATGTAGGAGTGTAACTTCTAGCAAGTTACTATATATATATATATATATATATATATATATATATATATATATATATATACACACATAATACAGATATATATCAAAATAACCTAAGAGGCTTACAGAATGCTAAAATAATAAAAATATAGTACTTACAAATAGGCACCCTGCTACTGGAGGAAACCGGTAGGAAGCCAAACCACTGCTGAATCATAACAGCAGAGGATCTGTTATAGGAGTATATTGATGACCCAGCAGGAGGAGTTAAAAGACAAGTCCCTACTGTTGTAGTAGGAGCAAAATGGTAAAAAATAAATACTGTAACTCCACACCTGCAACACCCATGGAAGGCTTGTGATTAAATCCCAACAGGTGAAACATATACCACTACGCGTACACTAAATACATCCCTCCATCAAAAAACTGTACTCTGAGGGGAAATGGGCCTCAACTCAATCTGATAACCCCTCTCAGTAAAGAATCAAATGCACATCTTCATTCTTCACCTTCCACCAGCGGAAGGTGATTTAGAGTTTGGCGGTAGCCGTGAAAACCAGCGTTAGAGGCTCCTAACGCTGGTTTTAGGCTACCGCCGGTATTTGGAGTCAGTCAAAAAATGGTCTAACGCTCACTTTTCAGCCGCAACTTTTCCATACCGCAGATCCCCTTACGTAAATTGCGTATCCTATCTTTTCAATGGGATCTTTCTAACTCCGGTATTAAGAGTTGTGTCTGAAGTGAGCGTTAGAATTCTAACGACAAAACTCCAGCCGCAGAAAAAAGTCAGTAGTTAAGAGCTTTCTGGGCTAACGCCGGTTTATAAAGCTCTTAACTACTGTGCTCTAAAGTACACAAACACCCATAAACTACCTATGTACCCCTAAACCGAGGCCCCCCCACATCGCCGACACTCGATTACATTTTTTTTAACCCCTAATCTGACAACCGCCACCTACGTTATACTTATGTACCCCTAATCTGCTGCCCCTAACACCGCTGACCCCTATATTATATTTATTAACCCCTAACCTGCCCCCCCACAACGTCGCCGCCAGCTACCTACACTTATTAACCCCTAATCTGCCGTCCGCACGCCGCCGCCAGCTACATTATAGCTATGTACCCCTAATCTGCTGCCCCTAACACCGCCGACCCCTATATTATATTTATTAACCCCTAACCTGCCCCCCACAACGTCGCCGCCAGCTACCTACAATAATTAACCCCTAATCTGCCGACCGCAAAGAGCCGCCACCTACATTATAGCTATGTACCCCTAATCTGCTGCCCCTAACACCGCCAACCCCTATATTATATTTATTAACCCCTAATCTGCCCTCTCTAACATCGCCGACACCTAACTTCAATTATTAACCCCTAATCTGCCAACCTAATCTCGCCGCTATTCTAATAAATATATTAACCCCTAAAGCTAAGTCTAACCCAAACACTAACACCCCCCTAACTTAAATATAATTTTAATCTAACGAAATTAATTAACTCTTATTAAATAAATTATTCCTATTTAAAGCTAAATACTTACCTGTAAAATAAATCCTAATATAGCTACAATATAAATTATAATTATATTATAGCTATTTTAGGATTAATATTTATTTTACAGGTAACTTTGTATTTATTTTAACCAGGTACAATAGCTATTAAATAGTTAAGAACTATTTAATAGCTAAAATAGTTAAAATAATTACAAAATTACCTGTAAAATAAATCCTAGCCTAAGTTACAATTAAACTTAACACTACACTATCAATAAATTAATTAAATACAATACCTACAAATAACTACAATGAAATAAACTAACTAAAGTACAAAAAATAAAAAAGAACTAAGTTACAAAAAATAAAAAATATTTATAAACATAAGAAAAATATTACAACAATTTTAAACTAATTACACCTACTCTAAGCCCCCTAATAAAATAACAAAGCCCCCCAAAATAAAAAAATGCCCTACCCTATTCTAAATTACTAAAGTTCAAAGCTCTTAGATTAAAATTATATTTAAGTTAGGGGGGTGTTAGTGTTAGGGTTAGACAGCTTTAGGGGTTAATAAATTTATTAGAATAGCGGTGAGCTCCAGTCGGCAGATTAGGGGTTAATGTTTGAAGTTAGGTGTCGGCGATGTTAGGGAGAGCAGATTAGGGGTTAATACTATTTATTATAGGGTTAGTGAGGTGGATTAGGGGTTAATAACTTTATTATAATAGCGGTGCGGTCCGCTCGGCAGATTAGTCGTTAATAAGTGTAGGCAGGTGGAGGCGACGTTGTGGGGGGCAGATTAGGGGTTAATAAATATAATATAGGGGTCGGCGGTGTTAGGGGCAGCAGATTAGGGGTACATAGGGATAATGTAAGTAGCGGCGGTTTACGGTGTGGCAGATTAGGGTTTAAAAATAATATGCAGGGGTCAGCGATAGCGGGGGCGGCAGAATAGGGGTTAATAAGTGTAAGGTTAGGGGTGTTTAGACTCGGGGTACATGTTAGGGTGTTAGGTGCAGACGTAGGAAGTGTTTCCCTATAGACAACAATGGGGCTGCGTTAGGAGCTGAACGCGGCTTTTTTGCAGGTGTTAGGTTTTTTTTCAGCTCAAACAGCCCCATTGTTTCCTATGGGGGAATCGTGCACGAGCACGTTTTTGAGGCTGGCCGCATTCGTAACCAACTCTGGTATCGAGAGTTGAAGTTGCGTTAAATATGCTCTACGCTCCTTTTTTGGAGCCTAACACAGCCATTCTGTGGACTCTCAATACCAGAGTTATTTTTAACGACGCGGGTCGTTACCGACAAAACTCTAAATCTAGCCGTAAGTTACCAGTGAGGTGGGAGGAGTTTTATAGAGCACTAGGGGTTTGGGAATCTTTGCCTCTTGCTAGTGGCAGGGATGAGTAATTCCCAAGAGTAATGGATTGTGCATTCTCACTACCTGTATGAAAGAAAACATAACTTTTCATGCACATGACAGATGCACAAGTCCTTGCAAGTCCTGGGACTAGCATCCTGATTGACTGCTTAAAGGGACACACCAGAATTTTTATTGTTTAAAAACATGGATAATCCCTTTATTTCCAACTCCCTAGTTTTGCACAACCAACACAGTTATATAAATACACTTTTTACCTCTGTGATTACCTTGTATCTAAGCCTCTGCAAACTGCCCCCTTATTTCAGTTCTTTTGACAGACATCCATTTTAGCCAATCAGAGTTGGCTCACCTGAACTCTACATGCATGAGCACAGTGTTATCTATATGTCACACATGAACTAACACCCTCTAGTGGTGAAAACTGTCAAAATGCCCTGAGAGAAGAGGCGGCCTTCAAGGGCTTAGAAATGAGCATATTAACCTCCTAGGTTTAGCTTTCAACTAAGAATACCAACAGAACAAAGCAAAATTGGTGATAAAAGTATATTGGAAAATTGTTTAAAATGGCATTCTCTATCTGAATCATGAAAGTTTTTTTTTTTTTTTAAAGTCTACTGATGAAATTTTGAGGTAAAATATCTTCCTTTTAACATAGGAATGTTCAGGTGATATTTTCTAGACAGCTTTTTGTAGCTATTCTGCATCTCTTTAAACTACTTCAACATTGGGGTATCATGCTCCTTAAAGTGAACCATGGAGCTATAAATAACAAACAAGCCTCATGGAATAGCATAAATAATCTGTATCTTTGTCTTGGTTGTAGATTTTGGTGGCTTATTTACAGCAACATTGATATGTGAGCAGCTACAGACTTAATATTGATTGGTGGGCAATGTATGCAGGGGTTTAGCCAAGCCAATCACTCACATTAATCTAATTCCCTTCACTGTTTTTTAAGCAGCTCACAACATCAACCACTAACTGACTGGAAAGCACTTACAAAGGTTTGCAGGAATGGACAAACACACCATGAAGAACAAGAGATGCGAAATAACATTATTTGTCATAGGGCCAACTCGTCTAAAGTTCCATATGGTCATCACATGGTTAATTAAATTACCCGTTTTTGCAAAATGTAGTTCAATAAAAAGCACTGCACGTTATTTCCAATATTTCTGGTGTATTCAAAACATACAATTAGCTTTGGGCTCAGAGAAAGATTTAATTGCATTATTTTTCTGCTTACCCAAGAATCCAAATAAATAGAGAAATCCAAATAGACTTGCCACTGTTGAATTTGTGAGTAAGGCAAAGCCTAAAGTATCACAGGATCATTAATAGACCTCACTAGGCCCCACTGCAAAGAGGCTTACTGCATATGAACACATAAACTTAAAATGAATGGTATTGGATGTAATGACATGCTTTGTGTCTTTAAGTGCATCAAGGTTGTGCAGACATATAGTATATGTCTCTATGGGGGCAAGGCACTATTCTCACCTATACAGAGAAAAAAGGTTGTCAGGAGCACCAGAAAGTGAGTTAAAAATTAAACTTTATTTAAACAAAGGGTTAAAGTTATCCCAGTATAAGAGAAAAAAAAAACAAATTGAAAAACAGTTGACAAAAAGGCTCATTCTCACCTGCTTAAAGCCCCTTAACCATGATGTTTTCCCATGACCTTTTATATCGTCAAATCTCCGGCCCTTAACCAACACACATTAATACAAAACCTCAACATAAACCCCTCATAAATAACAGACAACAGACTTGGCGCCTCCCGACTGCGACATACAACCTGAAAAGAAAAAACACATAACAAACAATTCCGCAACCTTAGGGACGGGTGGGAGGGAGATGCTCCACTTCCTGCAAATAACTTATTGTGCTGCTTTTCCCGCTCAGCCTGCCCCCTTTAAGACCTCTGACTCAGCCCCTCCTGTCACCCAGCCGGACTGTACCACCGAGAGGAAGGAGAGAGGGGGGGGGGCTCTTTCCTCCTCCGGTCAAAGCTCCCTCCATTTAGCGCTGCCAATTCCAGGAGCAGATTGACCTTTTATATTGTCAAATCTCTGGCCCTTAACCAACACACATTAATACCAACCCTCAACATAAACCCCTCATAAATAGCAGACAACAGACTTGGCGATGGTGCAAAATTGGCCGCAGCCCTTTTATTATTAAATAAACATATCACACTTAAAAAAAACCCCACAGCGGTGCTAGTCCCCCGTTAAGTGTCTTAATTTAACTATGGCCGTAACTCCTTGTTTACTGGACCCAACCGTGCAAAATGGTTGGGCCCATCATGATCCTCCACATCCAGGTTTCTAAGGGACCCCTTGCCCTTAGAAAACCCCCACCTTGCATTCCCCAATGGGTAATACAAAATTCCACCAAAACCGACAATTGGCCATAATTGATCTGCAATATAAGGGCTAGCACCCCCACCACCGACTGGCCTGACACCTCAGCCCAGTCCCGCCAACCCACCAACTGCACAGAGGGCCTCCTTAAAATTGAGGATAAAAAGCTGCAGCCCGAAATCATTTAAATGCACCCCATCAGGCATATAGAATTCCCCGTCACCAACCTCCGCCAAGTCTGAGTGATGAACGACCGAACCCCCAAGCTTCCTCACAAAAGTACCCATAATCTTATTCCCTTTCCGCCTGCTCTTATCCAGGCGCACCGGGTCCCATGCCGACCTCCACACCATCCTCGGCAGGATATCCGACCACACAATGATCAAATTCGGGAACAAGCTCATTAATCTACCAATGTCCCTCTTCATTATTCTCAACAACTCCCTCTGCGGCAAAAAACCAAGGTCATTCCCCCCAGCATGGATTACCAACACATTTGGAGGCTGAAAACGCCTGCAATAATCCAACACCAAAGGCAGCAATCCGACCCATCTTAGCCCCCTCACACCAAACCATTTCACTTCACCACGAGATTTGGCAATGCCCAACTTTAAACCATCCACCTTCGCAGCAGCTGCCCTCCGGGCCCAATAAATGAAAGAGTGGCCGACTAACCACAAACGCTCCACACCTAAAACTTAGAAAATCAATGAACAACAAGAAAATTATCCTCAAACACCCAATTCAGGGCGCACATACAGCCGAAAATCACCTGAACCCCACCTGCCAATCCCCTTAACTGCCGCTTTGGAAAGCCCCCTCATGGATGCCTCCGTCGCGGCCCCAATTCGAAAGGAATGGTTTCCAAAATCAGCAGGATTGACTCCCAACCGGCCCAACGCTTTCTTAAGCACCGCCTTGAATTGAAACTGTGACATAGGACTCCCGTCCTGATGAATCAACAACGAACCCTCGAGACCCGGCCGGACCCCAAGTACTCCTGAACACAACGCCAAGGACAAACCAAGGCACCGCTGGGAAAAAGGACAATTGTCCTACCTTTCCCCAACTGGTCTGTCTTACTTCTTCTCAAAAATATTTCCACCCTAGAATCAAATAAAGAAACGTCTGAAAAACCCAAACCACCCATCAACTTCAGATTTTTGCTAACCAATTCCGAGACTCTAAAAATACCGAAAAAGGCCAGAACATAAGCTGCCCTAAACAGACAAATTTCGTAAACCGACCAGCACACGACTTCCAAAACCTCATACAACCGTTGCAACAACGAAAAGGTAATCGGCCTCCTGCCATCCGGGGATGAGCCAACTGACCCCTTTTTTAAACCCTTCAAAACCAGCCGAACACAAAAAACCTTTGTAGCATCGTGCAGACCGAGCAGTTTCAAACGAAATGACAACGCTGCCATCCGCCTATCCATAACTGAAGGGGACAACCTATGGCACCCCCATTCCCACATCCAATCCAACAGAGCACCAGCAACCCTTTTCTTCAAAACCCGCTACCCTCAGCCTGGACTCCCAATCCCACCACACTTTGGAATAAGAAGCCCAAGTACCTGGAGCGAGCGAGGCCTTCACCCATCCAGCCAATCTTCCGTACCGAGCCTCCATAGAAATACTGGGCACTGGCAACCTGTCGCGTCTGCCCGAGGAGCCAATTCCCGGAACCGCCGCCACTGAAAGCGAGAGAGGGAATCGGCTATAGGATTATTAACACCTGGGATATGCTTAGCCCTAATGCACACGTTCATCCTCAAACACTTCAAAACCAGCAGACGCAACAAACGCAACACCGGCAACGAGGAAGCCGTTAATGTATTTAAAGCTGACACAACACCCATATTGTCAGTCGAGAAAACCACCGACCTGTTACTCAATTCAATCTCCCATACGTACAGCAACACCACAATTGGGAAAAGCTCCAAGAAGACCAAGTTCCTCACTAAGCCACCAGACAACCATTCCGCTGGCCATTCAGCCGCACACCAATGTCCCATGAAGTAAGCCCCGAAACCACAACTACCAGCTGCATCCGTCACCAATCCCAACTACTCATTCGAAACCTTAGGCGATTGAATCAATGCAGAGCCGTTGAAACCCAACAAAAAACACCGCCACACTCTCAAATCATCTTTCAGCTCCCTCGACAAACGCACAAAATGGTGCGGCTTGACGACACCCGCCATAGCTAAGGACAACCGCCTGCAAAAGACCCTCCCCATGGGGATGATCCTGCACGCAAAATTGAACTTGCCAATCAAAGACTGAAGATCCCGCAACGTGATCTTCTTAGTCACCAAACAACGGTCAACAATCTCCAGCAAATCTTTCACTTTATCACTTGGGAGTCTACATTCCATAGTTACGGAGTCAATCGTAATACCCAGGAAATCCAGGACCGACACCGGCCCCTCTGATTTTTCCTCGGCTATTGGCACACCAAAATCCAACGCCACTTGACAGCAAACATCCCGTAACCTCCCACAATCCTCCGAACCAGCCGGGCCAACAAACAAGAAATCGTCAAGATAATGCACCAATGACGACAAACCTGACCTCACAGAAACCACCCACTCCAGGAACGAACTGAACTGCTCAAACAACGAACACGAAATGGAGCAGCCCATAGGCAGACACAAATCCACGTAGTACAAGCCCTCCACACAACAACCCAACAAACGATGCAAGGACGGGTGTACCGGCAACAACTGGAAAGCCGCCTCTGTGTCAACTTTTGCCAACAAGGCCGAAGGACCAGCCTCCCTGACCAATGCCACCGCCTGATCAAAAGAGGCATATTTCACCGACGCCATTTCCTGAGGGATCCCATCATTCACCGATCCCCCTTTGGGAAAAGAGAGATGATGGATTAGCCTGAATTTACCGGGCTCCCTCTTGGGAACCACCCCCAGCGGAGATATTCTCAAGTCCACAATGGGAGGATGATCAAATGGACCAGCCATACGCCCCAAGGAAACCTCCTTGTTCAACTTATCCCGTACCACCTCCGGCCACAATCGGGCTGACTTCAAATTACCCCTGAATACCCGACTCCCACCTTGCGACGGAATAACAAAACCGAATTGAAAACCATGATACAAAACCGCCGCTGGCTCGCTACAACCCTGCCGCCTAGCCTACAGGACGAGCCAATGCTCCATTGCTTCGAGCCTCACCGGGATCACCCCCTTTGTCAGCCGAATCACCTGAACCCCTGCTTTTCCCTTCCGGAAGCATCTCGCATAGGGGTGAGCCCCCCCACACCCTGAGCACTCATGCTTGAACTTGCACGTGGCACCCCACTTACATGATTTCTCGTTAAATGCGAAGCAACACCCTTTTCTAACCAATACCGGGGACCCACCAGCGGAGGGACCCCCGGCCCCCAACCGAAAGGAATGGGAGGCTCTCAACGGTGTCATAACCTTTAGCCACAACCCCATGTCCCGGTCGTCCCACCTCATATCCGGCTTGACCGACAGCGCTGACGAAAGTGCTCGTCATACGACCACCAAGCCATCCCGCCATACGTCCGCTGCACGGCCACGATCTCGTCCAAGTAACAGAACAAGGCACTACCCTGCTCCGGGAACTTATTCACAAAAACACTGGCATAAATGACAAAGGATTGGAACCAATTAGCAAACGTCTTAGGTAGTTTCCTATAACGTTTCTTACGCTCCTCCTCCTCCTTCTTTGCTACATCCTTTTTGGAGTCCTCCGGGATCTCGAAGGATTGCTCAAGAGGAAGGAGCGAAAACAGCTCAATAAACTCCCTCTTACATATCTTATCCCTGACCTCCGCCGTCAGGTGCATCCCCAATGGCCCGATGAAACAGAGGCAGGACCGCAACATCGCCGTGTCCGCCACTCTCAACTCCGCCCCCTCCACCGATTTAGATGCCCCAGAGGCAGAAACCACCGCAGGCCCAGGACCCTGCACCACCACCGGCAGACAAGTGCCCTGCACCGCTACAGGTGGCCCGACCATGTGGGCCGGTGAACCCATCACCGGACCAGCCACGCCCCCCCTGACGCTACAGGAACCGGCACCACCGGAGCCGGGACCCATGCCCTCTCCCTTTGAGGGGCCGCCCCCTCCAATTGCGACAACAAATCCCGCAAGCCTGCAACAACCCTAACAGCCACAGAAACATCATCACACCCCGCAACATTACCCCCCACATTCACTATCCCAGCCTCACCTGCAGAATTGTCTGCTGTCCGCACTCCTGATGAATCTTCAACCGCAGCCTGGAGCCCGCCCTCACGTGGCTCCGTACACCGCTGTACCCCCTCATGAACTATGGCAGCCGCCCGTGCAGACTGGTCCGGCTGCCGTGTAGCTTCCTGGAAAACATCAGCACGTGAACACAAATTAAGAGGTAACAATTCCCCCCCTCCCCACCCCCCTTGTGGCTGGATGGCACCCCTAGCTGTGTACGCCCCCCTACCCCTCTTAGGAGCCCCACCGCCGCCACTTCCTGATCATGCAGCCTCCGCCATTGGCCGTCTTCTAGCGCCCCCCCTAGGAACATTCCCTTGGCCCACCAAAACCCCGGGCCGTCTGACCGCCCCCCCTACCACCCCGAATATTACCTGCTGGCAGCCTAGCCCTACCCCGAGATCTTGCCAACCCCACCCCCTAGCCCCTCCCCTCACCTCGACCCCAGCAACGGACAACGGATCCAGCTGTCCGCCGTCATCAGGCTCTATTCGAATGGATTCTGTCCAAGAGTCGTGCAGGCCAAAGAAGTCCTCCTCTAGGCCGTCCATAGAATCCACCGCTGTAGACGGGCCTGGCCGCGGGCCAGGCCGTAGCCCAGTAGAACCTGCCTCTGAAAAAGAAAAACTGACATGTGAGCCCCCCACAACATCAACACCACTGACCCCCGAAGCAAAAGACACCCCAGGGTTAATGACACCCCCCGTGGGACCACTAGCAGCACCCCCAAACCGACTAACCGGCTTACCACTGGCCCCAGGAGAGGGGGGGCACACTCCTCATCTGAGGAATCAAGATACAAACCAACCACCCCTGGATCACTCTCACTCTCCTCCACCTCCTCTCCAGACCCATATTCCAGGTCCACTAACATGGGGGATATATCAGATGAAATGGCCCTATGGACCTCAGCCTGCACTGTTATCTCCCTTCCACCACCCAACCTGCCAGGACCTGGGCTAACACTAATCTCACCCTCACTGGAATGCTGCAAAGGGGCAGAGGATCCCCCCCCAACCACACCACCCCCCACCCCCCCAATCTCACTCCTAGAACCACTAACCCCAGCTCTGACCCCCCCCAGAGAACCTCCCCTCACCCTCAGACCGCTCCCGGCCGTAATCAACCCCCCCATCCCCAGTACCGCATGCAGCGGCCGTTTCCGCCATAGGCCTCAGCTCCTGATCACTGCCGCTCCTCCCAGCCTGAGCCACTGCTACCGCTGGTCCAGCTGCCGCAACCGCCACTTGTACAGGCCTCTTCTGCGCACTAGGCCCCGACTTCCAACCTCCACTAGCCCTCCCGTGTACTTCTGGGCTGAGCCTCAACGGAGGCCTGGAAACCCTGCCCGACCGCTGTAACAGGCACCGGAGTGCCTAGGAGAGCCCGGACCTGACCCTCAAGCCAGATAGGGCCACGCTCCTGCGCCACCTCCTTAAGCTGCGACAGCAGCGCATCAATCCCTGCCATGACGCAGGACAAGCAGCACACAAGATGCTCCACTTCCTGCAAATAACTTATTGTGCTGCTTTTCCCGCTCAGCCTGCCCCCTTTAAGACCTCTGACTCAGCCCCTCCTGTCACCCAGCTGGACTGTACCACCGAGAGGAAGGTGAGAGGGGGGGGGCCTCTTTCCTCCTCTGGTCAAAGCTCCCTCCATTTAGCGCTGCCAATTCCAGGAGCAGCTCTGCAGTGTATATATTTGTGTGTATGTAAGCAATTATGTGTGAGATGTGGACCCCTATAAAAGGTTTATGGAATGACTGTAAGTGTTGGAGTTTGTTTAGCACTTAACAGTACTACATACATTACACAATGGTGCACTCCCAGTGCACTGTGTAATAGGAGTTATTTTTGGAGACAAATATCCAATTATTGGGTCTCTCAATTAGTAATTTATATTTCTCTGCCAATTTTTACTCTTGTAAGACAGCAGCTCTGCAAGCAAACCCCTCTTCCCCCACTACATTAATCCCAGTTCTAGAAAAAGCAAACCCCAAGCTGGGGTTCAGGAGCACCATGGTCTCTTATTGTACTGTGACTTGTATCACCAGAGAGGGCAGGAAAAAAACATCACATTGTTTTGGTTGAGTGCAAGGGGCAAGCCTAGTATTGGAGAAGATACTGCTTCAGTACAAAACAGAGCTAGACAAGCCTCCTAAAGGGGCAAGTAGGGTCCTTCTTATGACCTTTGACCCCTATATGTTAAAAGAATGACCTGTAACCCTAATAGTTAGAACTCTGCTGGGTCACAATGGTTTAGCAAAGAACACAGTTCACAAATATACGAATGGTTAAACTATAAATATGTATAATTAAATTTAATGGAATAAAGAAATACATTTACTCTCAGCTAACTTTAACAATTTGTATTTAATATATTTAAACAACTCCCTAATAAGTTGCTAAGTCTACGCTTCCTTGTCAATTTCAAATGTATTGGGCATGTTAGTAACATTCTGCACTCTGATAACAAAGATTTTAAAGCTTCTAACACATTGTTATGGGAAATAATAAGTATCTGCCAGTAACGTTTAATCCACCCGCTTGCATAAGCTGCCAACTCAAACATTAACTGCACTGATAAAATGGATCACCTACTTTTGCAGACAATTCTGATTTTCTTTGTCACTTGGAACACTTAGCATTAGTTTGTATGCGTTTGCCCTTTAAACAGAGTATACATTTCAATTACAATAGCATTTGTGATGATAAGATGTTTATGTAAACTGGCCATAAAATGACTTGGCAAACATTTTAACACAAAGCACACCTCCCATTGAAAATGATCCTTATAATGATTGTGATAAAATGTGTTCTTTTAGAGCAAGGACATACATTATAGAATTTAGATGTATTTATTCACTAAATGCTCATATAATTCTCTAAATCAACTAACTGAACTAAATGTTTGAGAACCTATGAACAGGCACATTCAGTGTATTGGGATTTATTTAAAGGGATACTAAACACAGTTCATGCACCTCTATATAATTTTGAGTGCTGCCATTTTGGAATCTAGGTTACACTGCAGGTATCTGAAGGAGAGTGAGTTGCTGCACATGTGCAAATACTTCAGTCCTTGAATGTAGTGAAATATATATTTCAACATGGCTGCACCCATGACTAGAGGGAGGTAGGGAATAAGCTCAATACTTTTCTTAAAAATGTATTGTGTTGAATGTCCCTTTAAATAAACCTAATTGTGACAGCACTGTCACAAAATATTCTAACACACTGTCCTGATCCCTAATCACACTGTAATCTTTATCTGATCCAATCTCCTACAGCAAAATGACCTACCTAAACAGTCTTGAACCCCCACCTCAGTTATCATTACTGCATTGACCTGATCTAACTATTATTAAAGCATAATAAAAATCCTAGCCACATTGATCCACTTATTGTTAAAGAGATAGTAAATTTAAAATTAAAGGGGCATGATACCCAAATGTTGAAGCAGTTGAACGTTCTGCAGCATAGTTGTGAAAAGGTTACTAGAATATATCACCTGAACATCTTAATGCAAGAAAGGAAGAAAGGTTACCTAAACTTTTCCTCAGTAGCCACATCCCATTGTAAAGGGACCTTAAGCAGCCAATCAAGATTCTAGTCCTGGGACTTGCAAGGAAGTGTGCACCTGGCATGTGCAGGCACAGACACAGACATGATATTTCCCTCCTCGGTTTAAGGAAGTTTACTATGAAATCTCACAAGATTTCAGAGAAATCTCATGAGATCACAGTAAAGCAAAATCCAACATCAGCACTGATTAAAGGGACAGTCTACAATATAATTTTTATTGTTTGATAGATAATCCCTTTATTACCCATTTCCCAGTTTTGCATAACCAACACAGTTATATTAATATACTCGGTGATTACCTTGTATTTTTATTTTTATCGGTTATTTGTAGAGCACCATCAGATTCCGCAGTGCTATAAACATAGGCGGAGTACAACAAAACATTTATAGGGATCAAATGGGTAGAGGGCCCTGACAAGTTTTGCACTGTTGTAGTCAGCTCTTAAGAAGGTGATCTACAAACAGCTGGACTCTTAGGCATACATGCTAAGGGAGTTTTAAGGGGATAGCATTGGAGGAGAAGAACTGGTATAAAGAAAGGTTAGTGTAGGTTGTGTACATCCCTGAACAGTTGAGTCTTTTGGGAGCGCTTGAAACTTTTAAAGCTAGGGGAGAGTCTTGTAGAGCGTAGCAGAGAGTTCCACCAGATGGGAGCCAGTCTGGAGAAGTCCTGTAAATGGAAGTGTAAGGAGGTAACAAGAGAGGAGGAGAGTAGGAGGCCATTAGCTGAGCAAAGGGGCGGGAGAGGAAGTATCTGGAGACAAGGTCTGAGATATAGGGGGATCAGTACAGTTAAGGGCTTTGCTTGTCAGAGTGTGAATTTTGTGTTTAATCCTAGAGGCAAGAGGAAGCCAGTGAAAGGATTGGCAGAGAGGTGCAGCAGATGAAGTGCGACGTGTAAGGAAGATGAGCCTGGCAGAGGTATTCATTATGGAATTTAAAGGAGCTAGGCAGCAGCTGGGGAGACCAGAGAGGACAGAGTTGCAGTAATCGAGGCGGGTAAGGATGAGAGAGTGGATTAAAATCTTAGTTGTGTCTTGTGTAAGGAAATGTCTAATTTTAGAGATGTTTTTAAGATGGAAGAGGCAGGATTTAGCCAAGGACTGAATGTGAGGAGTGAAAGAAAGATCTGAGTCAAATGTAATCCCAAGACATCGGGCATGCAGGGTAGGGGTAATGATGGAGTTCTCAACAGTTATAGAGAGATTGGGGTGGATATTTTGGAAGAAGGGAGGAAAATGGTGACGGGGCAGAGGAGGCCCCAGAGAAGGCTACACTAAAGGTACAGTTTGACAGGTAGAAAGAGAACCACGAGAGGACTTTGTCACAAAAGCCGAAGGATTGGAGGGTTTGGAGCAACAAGGATGGTCAACAATATCAAAGGCTGTGGACACATCAAGAAGGATAAGAAGAGAGAAGTGGCCTTTGGATTTCGCTGTAAGTAGGTCATTGGTAACCTTAACCATTGCTGTCTCTGTGGAGTGATGGGGAGGAAATCCAGATTACAGTGGGTCAAGGAGGGAGTTTAATGTAAGGAAATGGGATAGGTGTGCATAAACTAGCTTTTTGAGAAGCTTTGAGGCAAGAGGGAGTAGGGAATTAGGGCGGTAGTTGGATGGGGAGGTTGGATCAAGAGAAGGTTTTTTGAGGATAGGTGTGACCAGTGCATGTTTCAGAGATGAGGGAAATATACCGGTGCTGAGGGAGAGGTTAGAAATGTGTGTGAGTACAGGGGTAAGGGTAGAAGAGAGGGAGGGGAGTAGCTGTGAGGGGATAGGGTCAAGGGGACAAATAGTGGCAAAGTCTTGAGCTGACAGAGAAGTTGTATTAGGAGGTGGGGGTGGGCGGAGAAGAGTATTGAAAGTGGAGAACAGATGTTTTGGGTTTGAAGAAAGAGTAGAAATAAGAGTAGAGAAGTAATGTTGCTTATAGAGATTATGGGCAGAATAGTAGGAGTTCAAGATGAATTTGTAATGAAGAAAATCAGCTGAACTCTGAGATTTTCTCCAATGCTGCTCAGCAGTACTGGAATATCTGCATAGGTACCGTACCATGTCAGAGGAGTATGCCAAGGCTGAAAATGAGTGTGTGATTTCCGAGCTATGGCAAGAGGGGCCAGATTGTCAAGGACGGATGTAAGGGTGGAATTATAGTGGCAGATTGATTGGTAAGGGCAGGAAAAGGAGGAGATGGGTGAGAGGAGAGGTTTGAGGGAATTAGCAAGCTGTTGCTGATCTATTGGCATAATGCTTCTGTGAAGTTTGGTGTGAGGAGTAGAAGTAGGGAGAGTTGTAGGGAGGGATGATATGTTGCAAGTGAGGAGATGGTGGTCAGAAATAGGAAAGGGGGAGTTTCCTTGTCTATTACCAGACCTAGGAGTGTGGCTGAAGTGGAGACCCCATATGACAGAGCAGCAGTGGATGCTGTGTCTAGGGGAGAGAGACAGGTTTCTGTTAGGGCCAGAAGGTTAAGGGAGCGGGAGATAAAGAGGTCATGTATAGAAGTGAGCTTGTTGCAAACAAAGCAAGAGTTCCAGAGTGCACAAGTGAAAGGGGTAGTGGCTTTACATGCGAGAGGAATGTGAGTAAGGTTACCAGAGTTCTGTTTCCTGAGTCTATGGAACGGTACACATGGATGTGCACAGCTAGGAAGTTGTTGTGGACCAGGATTAGGGGAGATGTCACCAACAGTTAGTATAAGCAAGAGGGAGAGTGACATGAGATGAGATACAGATTTGCAGTTCATGAGTACAAAAGTAAGGTGAATTTAAGAGAGATGGTCTAATGAACAGTGCAGAGGGAGAAGGAGTAATTGAATAATGTAGTTTGTTATAGAGACAAGAGGTAGCAAAAAGTAATATGAAGATATTGAGCATTTTTACAAAAGTGGGAACCAATTAAACACATAAGACACAGTATTACAGCAGCATTTGCATAAAGAAACAATGAGATACATAAAACATAATATTATAAAAGTACTTGACTTATGTCTTGCCCCCTGTCCAATCCTTGTTCAATTCTTGTATAATTCTTAGAAATGTGAACATATGTTGTTGTAAAAAGGCATTCAAGTAAGAAAATTATCACTGCTCCGTAAAGGACTGAACTGATTATAAGTATAAAAGTTTGGTCCTAATAGTAAACTCCCATGGAGCCCAAACAGTGATTAGGCAACTTTAGTACATACACTATGCAATTCTGTATTATTTGTAGATGTACAGTCCAGTACAGAACGTCAATCACTTTTCAAGGTGTCTTTATACCATAACAAACAGTAAAAGTACAGTGGGACCGTAATGTCCTTCTGTGTATTATGCTGTAAAGGTGTAAATCTTCTGAGCTGCACACTGTAGTGGAAGACGCAGACAGCCCTGGCAGGCTCCTAAAACTGGCGCTTCACTTGGCAACGGTTATGTGACCCATCCGGAAGTTCGGTTCCTAGGTTCTGGAAAAAACGGCAGCTGTAGGATCGTAAAGAAGCGTCCCAAACTTCTTGTCAAATACGATGCTCAAAGAAACAGGAAAATGGTTCAATGGTGGTCATCAAATAGAGTATTTTATATCAAAAGCTGTAAACAGCAACACATCATACGTTTACCTGTATGATGTGTTGCTGTTTACCTATGATGTGTTGCTGTTTACCGCTTGTGAAATAAAATACTCTATTTGATGACCACCATTGAACCGTTTTCCTGTTTTCTTGTAATAATGCACACTGCCCAGGCAATGCAGTGTGTATCTAAGCATCTTGTGACAGCCCCCCTGATCACATGACTTTTTAATTATTATGTATTGACTTGCATTATAGCCAATTAGTGCTGTGTTGTGCTGACTCTTAAATAACTCCACGGGCATGATCACAATGTTATCTATTTGGCCCACATGAACTAGCATTCTCCTGTTGTGAAAAGCAAATACAAAAGCATCTGATACGAGCCTCTCTGTAGTGGCTTAGAAACAGGCAGACATTTAGAGGTTTAAATGTTATAAAGTTTATTAATATATCAATGTTGGTTGTGTAAAGCTGGGGAATGGGTAGTAAAGGCATTAGCTAACTTTATAAACAATAACAATTTTAGTGTGGCTGTGCCTTTAAGCTGATTGGCTGTTGTTTTATTTTTCAACATGCAGTTGACAGTATCTGAAGGATAACTGTTCGCTTAAAGGGACAGTCTACCATAGAATTGTTATTGTTTAAAAGATAGATAATCCCTTTATTATCCATTCCCCAGTTTTGCATAACCAACACAGTTATATTAATATACTTTTTACCTCTGTGATTACCTTGTATCTAGGAACCTTCTGACAGCCCCCTGATCACATGACTGTGACTGTGTTTTTTTATCTATTGTCTTAAATTTAGCATTGTTTTGTGCTAAATCTTAAATAACCCCCTGTGCCTGAACACAGTGTTATCTATATGGCCCACGTGTACTTTCTGTCTCTTTGTGTTGAAAAGAGATTTAAAAAGCATGTGATAAGAGGCAGCCCTCAAAGGCTTAGAAATTAGCATATGAGCCTACCTATGTTTAGTTTAAACTAAGAATACCAAGAGAAAAAAGCTAATTTGATGATAAAAGTAAATTGGAAAGTTGATTAAAATTAAAAGTCCTATCTGAATAATGAAAGTTGAACCCCTTAACGACCAAGGATGTATGTCATACATCCTCAAAAAAATTACAGTTAATGACCAAGGACGTATGGCGTACGTCCTTGGTCTGGAAAGCAGCTGGAAGCGATCCTGATCGCTTCAAGACGCTTTCCGGTTATTGCAGTGATGTCTCAATATCGAGGTATCCTGCAATAACCCCCCTTGGCCATCCGATGCAGAGAGAGCCACTCTGTGGCCCTCTTTGCACCGGACATCGATGGCCGGTATCGTTGGTGGGTGGGAGCTTACGTGGGAGGCGGATGGGCGGCCATCGATGGGCCATATGACGTCAAGGGGGGCAGGATCGCACTGATGCACGCGCGTGCACGGGAGGGTGGGGGCCGGCGCGTGCACGGGGTGGGTGCGGCTGGGAACGGCTACACGAAAGAAAACAATTAAAAATAAAAGTTGGGTAAAAGTATTTTTTTTTAAAAATCAAAGTGATCTGGGAGGTGGAGGGGGGGTTGTTCTTTGAGGGGGAAGATACACTACAGAAAAAAAAAAAAAAAGAAAAAATAATTAAAAAGCATTTTTTTGCAGAAACTGGGTACTGGCAGACAGCTGACAGTACCCAAGATGGCTCCCAGTAAGGCAGAGGGGGAGGGTTAGAGAGCTGTTTGTGGGGGGTAAGGGAGGTTGGGGGCTAAGGGGGGAATCCTACACATCAGCATATGTAAATATGCTAAAAAAATACATTTTTAAAAAAATACCTTTTATTTTAGTACTGGCAGACTTTCTGCCACTACTTAAGATGGCGGGGACAATTGTGGGGTGGGAGAGAGAAGAGCACTGTTTGGGAGGGATCAGGGAGTCTGATGTGTCAGGTGGGAGGCTGATCTCTACACTAAAGCTAAAATTAACCCTGCAAGCTCCCTACAAGCTACCTAATTAACCCCTTCACTGCTGGGCATAATACATGTGTGATGCGCAGTGGCATTTCGTGGCCTTCTAATTACCAAAAAGCAACGCCAAAGCCATATATGTCTGCTATTTCTGAACAAAGGGGATCCCAGAGAAGCATTTACAACCATTTGTGCCATAATTGCACAAGCTGTTTGTAAATAATTTCAGTGAGAAAACTAAAGTTTGTGAAAAAGTGATTTGTTTTTTTTATTTGATCGCATTTGTCGGGGAAATGGTGGCATGAAATATACCAAAATGGTCCTAGATCAATACTTTGGGTTGTCTACTTCACTACACTAAAGCTAAACTTAACCCTACAAGCTCCCTACAAGCTCCCTAATTAACCCCTTCACTGCTGGGCATAATACATGTGTTGTGCGCAGTGGCATTTCGTGGCCTTCTAATTACCAAAAAGCAATGCCAAAGCCATATATGTCTGCTATTTATGAACAAAGGGGATCCCGGAGAAGCTTTTACAACCATTGTGCCATAATTGCACAAGTTGTTTGTAAATAATTTCAGTGAGAAACCTAAAATTGTGAAAAAGTGAACATTTTTTTTTTATTTGATCGCATTTGGCGGTGAAATGGTGGCATGAAATATACCAAGATGGGCCTAGATCAATTCTTGGGGTTGTCTACTACACTAAACTAAAGCTAAAATTAAAATTAAATTCACAAGAGAAAATTAACAATGGCACTAACAAAGTGGCTGGCCCCACAAATTATAATTAACTTTCTATAGCGTCATATAAGTAACTGCGCTATATATTGTCTGGTGTTATTACTTTTGTGGGTTGGTGCTGTGCATTAATTGAATATACCAAAAAAATTGTGGAAAGAGATATCCACTGAAAGAATGCACCTAAGCACTCTATGCACAGACTTATGGCGGTAATATCCGAATAATTAAAACATAACTTTTATTAAGTGGACATTAAAAAGACTAACAAAAAAGGCTAAAATTTACACTCTGGTGTACCCCAAATACTAATCAACCTTAGAGGTGACTATATCAGTCGTGTATATGGGCTGATTATAAGTAATTGTCACCACATAAGATTATCAACGTGTATAGCAAGTGCTATGAGCATCTTATGTTCGTCATATTTACGTGCTCTGTTATAAAAATATAATTCCTATTCTAAGTGCTGTGTGCACTATAGTACTAGAATAAACACTATATGATTGTGCAATGGAATATAGAGTAAAGGTCACTGTTACACCCCTAAAGAGGAATAAGAGAGGTGTCAAGGTAACAATGGTAATAGCGGTGGTTGGTTGAGACTAAGGTTCCTTATAATCGTATTCTGGAGTAGTGTCTGTTTTTCATTATGCCTGTTGGGCAAATGGTTACTTGTGAGTTTGACTGACTAGTTACTGATTTAGAACACTATTTCGGTTTACTCCCAATGCAGATTATGGTTATGCAATATATATCCGTGATACGGATGTCAAATTATATTGTATATTGACAGAAATTATGTTAAATCTGCATCACCAACCATAATGTATCAGTTGGGGCACCTATAGTGAGACGTGGTGCCTAGTTACATGGGTTTGTGTATTATTTAGCGTGTCATTGTGTGTTATGACACGTCTGAATCATTTAAGTACATATGGATAGCCTAAATCTCTTGTATCAAGTTAATAGTGCGGTTGCACTGAGCTATGTAAGCCCATTATTCAATGTAGTAGCAATGGCTTGCTAAAACTTTATATATGAGGCACAGTGGTGTTAGTGCTTATATTAGTATATCGCCACTGTATCAAATGGTTAGTAAGAGTAATGAATGAATAAATCTATCCGTAATTCAGCTTCCACCATCAATACTATTGATATATTAACTGTATAGTATTCACATACAATTTTGAGATTATCCGATATAAACAAACCGCAGCTCTCTCTTGCTACAATTTGATTAGGCACTATAATCTCTGCTGAACCGTATCACTCTGCCCACGTAGCTATGGCTGTGATTTTTAACCCTTAGTATAGGGCCACCATTACGTCTATTATATGTACCCCTTAATGCTATGTTTTCAAGGGGCTAACTAAAGTAATGCATAGTATATATAGAAAGTCAGTTATATTGCGTTCCTATTCATTATCCACAATAACAAAGTGTCAATCTGCCGTTATTGGAATCTGCTTTTACTTTGTCTCATTACTATCAGTTCACAGTAGCTAAGTAAAGTAATGCTATTATGTAAAAAGTATATGTTATTGTGTAAAGAATAACAAATGACCGTATTAATCCTTTTTCCCTGTTAGTCGTAACACAGTGTTAGAGGACCACTGTTCGATTATATCATATTTTTTGTCATTACTTCATATAGTGCTGACAGCGTTAGTTTAAATAACTTCCAGGCGGCTACATATATAAAGATAGTCTCAATAGTCTCAATGATCACTGGGCGGAACTTCCGGTATTAGGAGGGTTAAATAGGGTCATTGCCGGCAGCTCGCTGCCTTTGAAAAAGCCCTTACGGGCGAAACGCGTTAGCAGACTAGACGCCTTTTAAACTAACTACACTCTGGCTTGACTCCGCTGAGCTAGTAGCACATAATACTTAAAATCTGTTATAAACATAGTTATTAACATGGGGTATTAATCTAATGGTCACTGAGGTTACCTGACATAGTTAGTATGCCGATATACAAATTGTAGCGGTTAAAATAATGATTGAGACTATCTTTATATATGTAGCCGTCTGGAGGTTATTTAAACTAACGCTGTCAGCACTATATGAAGTAATGACAAAAAATATGATATAATCGAATAGCGGTCCTCTAACACTGTGTTACGGCTAACAGGGAAAAGGGATTAATACCGTCATTTGTTATTCTTTACACAATAACATATACTTTTTACATAATAACATTACTTTACTTAGCTACTGTGAACTGATAGTAATGAGACAAAGTTAAAGCAGATTCCAATAACGGCAGATTGACACTTTGTTATTGTGGATAACGAATAGGAACGCAATATAATTGACTTTCTATATATACTATGCATTACTTTAATTAGCCACTTGAAAACATAGCATTAAGGGGTACATATAATAGACGTAATGGTGGCCCTATACTAAGGGTTAAAAATCACAGCCATAGCTACGTGGGCCGAGTGATACGGTTCAGCAGAGATTATAGTACCTAATCAAATTGTAGCAAGAGAGAGATGCGGTTTGTTTATATCGGATAATCTCAAAATTGTATATGAATACTATACAGTTAATATATCAATAGTATTGATGGTGGAAGCTGAATTACGGATAGATTTATCCATTCATTACTCTTACTAACCATTTGATACAGTGGCGATATACTAATATAAGCACTAACACCACTGTGCCTCATATACAAAGTTTTAGCGAAGCCATTGCTACTACATTGAATAATGGGCTTACATAGCTCAGTGCAACCGCACTATTAACTTGATACAAGAGATTTAAGCTATCCGTATGTACTTAAATGATTCAGATGTGTCATAACACACAATGACACAGTAAATAATACACAAACCCATGTAACTAGGCACCACGTCTCACTATAGGTGCCCCAACTGATACATTATGGTTGGTGATGCAGATTTAACATAATTTCTGTCAATATACAATATAATTTGACATCCGTATCACGGATATATATTGCATAACCATAATCTGCATTGGGAGTAAACCGAAATAGTGTTCTAAATGAGTAACTAGTCAGTCAAACTCACAAGTAATCATTTGCCCAACAGGTATAATGAAAAACAGACACTACTCCAGAATACGATTATAAGGCACCTTAGTCTCAACCAACCACCGCTGTTACCATTGTTACCTTGACACCTCTCTTATTCCTCTTTAGGGGTGTAACAGTGACCTTTACTCTATATTCCATTGCACAATCATATAGTGTTTATTCTAGTACTGAAGTGCACACAGCACTTAGAATAGGAATTATATTTTTATAACAGAGCACGTAAATATGATGAACATAAGATGCTCATAGCACATTAGCTATACACGTTGATAATCTTATGTGGTGACAATTACTTATAATCAGGCCATATACACGACTGATATAGTCACCACTAAGGTTAATTAGTATTTGGGGTGTAAATTTTAGCCTTTTTTGTTAGTCTTTTTATTGTCTACTTAATAAAAGTTATGTTTTAATTATTCGGATATTACCGCCATAAGTCTAGGCATAGAGTGCTTAGGTGCATTCTTTCAGTGGATATCTCTTTCCACTATTTTTTTGGTAAAATTAAAATTAACCCTAGAAGCTCTCTACATGCTCCCTAATTAACCCCTCCACTGCTGGGCATAATACACGTGTGGTGCGCAGTGGCATTTAGCGGCCTTCTAATTACCAAAAAATAAAATGCCAAAGCCATATATGTCTGCTATTTATGAACAAAGGGGATCCCAGAGAAGCATTTACAACCATTTATGCCATAATTGCACAAGTTGTTTGTAAATAATTTCAGTGAGAAACCTAAAGTTTGTGAAAAAAATTGTAAAAAAGTAAAAAATGTTTTTATTTAATCGCATTTGGCGGTGAAATGGTGGCATGAAATATACCAAAATGGGCCTAGATCAATACTTTGGGATGTCTACTAAAATAAAATATATACATGTCAATGGATATTCAGGGATTCCTGAAAGATATCAGTGTTCTAATGTAACTAGCGCTAATTTTGAAAAAAAAGTGCTACTTGTACTTATTGCCCTATAACTTGCAAAAAAAACAAAGAAGATGTAAACATTGGGTATTTCTAAACTCAGGACAAAATTTAGAAACTATTTAGCACTGGTGTTTTTTGGTGGTTGTAGATGTGTAACACATTTTGGGGGTTAAAGTTAGAAAAAGTGGGGTTTTTTTTCAATTTTTTCCTCAAATTTAATATTTTTTTTATAGTAAATTATAAGATATGATGAAAATAATGGTATCTGTAGAAAGTCCATTTAATGGCGAGAAATACGGTATATAATATGTGTGGGTACAGTAAATGAGTAAGAGGAAAATTACAGCTAAACACAAACACCTCAAAAATGTAAAAATAGCCTTGGTCCCAAACGGACAGAAAATGGAAAAGTGCTGTGGTCATTAAAGGGTTAATTTATACTAGACTGTCCCTTTAATATTGTGAGCTGAAGAATTTATTGTAGTAAAATAGCTTCTTTTTTTACAAAGATATGTTCTTGTGATATTTTCTTGACTGCTTCTTATACTTATCCTGCATGGCTTTCAAGGGATTTAGCATATGGCTATTATGTCTTTTTAAACTTTCATGGTTTAGATAGAGCAGACAGTTTTAAACAACTTTCCGATCTGTGTTAATTATCACATTTTCTTTATTCTCCTTTATTAAAATGCCAGTAAAGTAAAAAAATTAACTTTCATGAGTTAGATAGAACATCCAATTTTAAACAACTTTGCAATTTATTTCTAATATCAATTTGCTTCATTCTCTTGATATCCTTTGTTCATGATACAGTGCTTGTAGCTGTGTGATACATTGTTGCAAACGGCTGTCATAGAGTGCTAAAGATACATGCACGCTCCTGAGCTCTTATAAACCTACTTAGTTTTACTCTTTAACAAAGGATATCAAGAGAATTAATCAAATTGATAATAGAAGTAAATCACTAAAAAGTTGTTTAAAATTGTCTGTTCTATCTAACACCAGGAAAGTTTTTTTTTTAAATTACTGGCCCTTTAATGTTTCTATATTATATTTAACTGAATGCTACATTCAGCATTTGAATATTACAAATGATGTGGCCAAGTGTGACATCATTTTAGCATTTAGCATGACTGGCTCAAATTTTATAGCACATCATGGTGCATTTAATTTGCATATTTTGTTCCAGAATCCTTTGCTCCAGTATCTGTGTTTTTTTCTTTGAAAATAGGCATCTAAATTGTTTACATGTGTAATATATTTTGCATTATTTTACATACGGTGGAGGGGTATTTTCATTTTCCTTTAACTCATTGTAATTTATATTAAAGGGACACAAAATGCAACATTTTTCTTTCATCATACATATAGAGCAAAGATTTTGAAACAATTTTCCAATTTACTTCTAGTTTCAATTTTGCTTCATTCTCTTAGTATCCTTAGTTGAAAGACCAGCAATGCACTACTGGGAGTTAGCTGAACACATTGGTAAGCCAATGACAAGAGGCATATGTGCAGCCAACAATCAGCAGCTAGCTCCAAACTTCTGAGCCTACCTAGGTATGATTTTGACCAAAGGATATCAAGAGAATGAAGCAATTTTGATAATAGAAGCAAATTGGAAAGTTGATTAAAATTGTATGTTCTATCGGAATCACAAAGGAAAATGTTGGGTTTCGTGTCCCTTTAAAACATTGTTTGGTAGCATTTAGCTAAACCGGTAGGCAAGAAGCATAATTACTCATAGACTTAGATGACAATTACGTATCACAACAATGTTCCAACAACCTATGTGAATGGAACATAGAGATGTTTGACTAGTAAACATAATTATTTTTAATTGCTTGGAGCTATTTGGACAGCTTTATTAATGTGCATTAGGTAGCTGGAGAGAAGAGATTTATTGCTGAACCAATTTAGGAAGAAAAGCAAACTACACAGATGAGAAATCAGACGAGATTTACCAGAGTGAGAAACCCAGAAAAAGACTAAGATTGTTTTCAGAACATATTATTATTATTATTATACTTTATTTATGAAGCACCAACATAAAACAATGCAAGACTTGTAAGAGACAGGACAACATTTACAAACACATACAGGAGGGATTGAGGGAATTTACAATCTAGAACATATTAAGTAGTAATAATATTTTCAGATAAAAGAATTATTATATTATGGAAATTAAAAAATAAAAACATTGTTTTCTAAATTACACAGAAATGTATAAATACTTGAGACTTAAAGGACAGTATACAGTCATTTTCATATAACTGTATGTAATAGACACTACTATAAAGAATAAGATGCACAGATACTGATATAAAAATCCAGTATAAAACTGTTTAAAAACTTACTTAGAAGCTCCCAGTTTAGCTCTGTTGAAAAGGTAGCTGGAAAGCCCACTGCAAGTGGGAAATAAGACCCTCCCCCTTCTTTTGCATATGAAAAGACCCTTTACACAAACAGGAGTAAGCTGGAGAAGGTAGCTGACGGTATTCTTATAAAACTTTGGGGCTTGGTTAGGAGTCTGAAAATCAGACCAATGTTATTTAAAAATAAGCAAAACTTTACATTTAAAAAAACCCCAAAAAACTTTATGGGCTATATAAAACTCAAAGCAAAAATGAGTGTATAATGTCCCTTTAAAGGGACATAAAACCCACATCTTTTTCTTTCATGATTCAGACAGACCATGCAATTTTAAACAACTTTCTAATTTACTTCTAATATCTAAATTGCTTCATTCTCTAGATATTCATTGCTGAAAAGCATAACTAGATAGGCTCAGTAGCTGCTGATTGGGTGCTGTACAAAGATGCCTTGTGTATTTGGCTCACACATGTGCATTACTATTTCTTCAACAAAGGATATCTAAAGAATGAAGCAAATTAGACAATGTAAGTAAATTGGAATCTTGTTTAAAATTGTATTCTCTATCTGAATCGTGAAAAATAATATTTGGGTTTAGTGTCCTAAATATTTCAAACCTGTGTATCTAATTAATAAAACATTATGCAGACAATTATTTAGAGACGTGCTCAGCTGTTTCTGGGGCCCCAGCTGGCAGTGTCACTGTGATTGGTGATCAGGGAGAGAGGGGGAGCTGTGGGTTTGGCGGGAGTGGATGCATGGGTCATTCTAATGGGAACTTGGGAAGAGGAAGGAGAGATGGGAGGGCGTAGGCCGCAGCTGCTAAAGTTTATAAGAACCAGTAAGGGATCATACATATCTGGCTGAGTTCCAACTTACTAAAATCCCCCAGAGGTGCTGCAGGCCTGGACACGAGGTATGCTGCTGTTGGTGCCCAGGGGAATGGTGTTAAGTAGGATAGCCTAGCCCAATGCTTTTAAATTAAACTGGTAAACTCAGGGGTGAGAGCAGAGTTGTGTTGTATCTATGTTTGTAGGAGAGGTTAAGCAGCAGGAGGGGACAAGAGTAGATATTTGGGGAATATTCCATTTACATAAAATAATTGTTTTTTTGCCTCATAAAAAGTTAACAATTATAGATAATAGAAGTATTTTAAGGCATTATCCATCAGTTTGAAGCTGGAATCTGTGTTGTCTGTCATTGCCAGTGACCAGTAATACATTTGTTTAGCTTTTGTGTTATTTTTTTTAAAAGAATATGCATATACCATGTAGTGATGTCGTGAACCTAAAAATTTCGGTTCGCGAATGGTGGACTCGATCTTCCGCAACTGTTTGCGAACCGGGCAAACCGCCATTGACTTCAATAGGCAGGTGAACTTTAAAACCCACAGGGACTCTTTCTGGCCACAATAGTTATGGGAAAGTTGTTTCAAGGGGACTAACACCTGGACTGTGGCATGCCAGAGGGGGATCCATGGCAAAACTCCCACTGAAAATTACATAGTTGATGAAGAGTCTGGTTTTAAGCCATAAAGGGCCTAAATCACCTAACATTCCTAAATTGTTTGGAATAACGTGCTTTAAAACATCAGGTATGATGTTGTATCGATCAGGTAGTGTAAGGGTTACGCCCGCTTGACAGTGACAGACCAAACTCCCCGTGTAACGCACCGCAAACAACCGCAAACAGTCCATTTGCACTGAGGATGGAAGTAGGCACAGTATATGCTGGGAGCCTGACACACAGGCTGGCAGTAGTGGCAGGCTGGCCTGGCAACTAAAATTAAATAACACTAGCAGACTGATGTAAAAGTTTTTTTAAAAAAAAGTTACACTAATGTTAAAACAGATATGAGTGGTGGCAATGAGGATGGAAGTAGGCACAGTATATGCTGGGAGCCTGACACACAGGCTGGCACTAGTGGCAGGCTGGCCTGGCAACTAAAATTATATAACACTAGCAGACTGATGTAAAAGGTTTTTTTTTTAAAAAAGATTACACTAATGTTACACCAGATATGAGTTGTGGCACTGAGGCTGGCAGTGGCAGGCTGGCCTAGCAACTGAAATTAGATTACACTAGCAGACTGATGTAAAAGTTTTTTTAAAAAACATTTACACTAATATTACACCAGATATGAGTGGTGGAAAACAGAGCAATTAGGCACAGTATATGCTGTGAGCCTGACACACAGGCCTGATGGAAAATGAAATTAGATTGCACTAGCAAACTGATATAAAAGTTTTTTGTTTTTTTTAAATTTACACTAATGTTACACCAGATATGAGTGGTGGCAGTGAGCAAGTAGGCACAGTATTTGCTGTGAGTCTCACACACAGGCTGACAGGCAGGCAAATGCAATTAGATTACAAAAAAAAACAAAAAAACAACTGAAGTTCTAGCCCTAAAAAGGGCTTTTGGGGGTACTGTCCTTACAGCAGAGATCAGATAAGTCCTTCAGGACTGTAGTGGACACTGAATACACTAGCCTAGCTATCAATTTCCCTATAAAATCACCAGCAGCAGCACTATCACTCCTCTCACTAAGAATGCAGGATCATAATGAATCTAAAATGGCTGCTGCCCAGGAGCTGGGAGGGCCTGGAAGGGAGTGTCTTCTGCTGATTGGCTGAAATGTGTCTGCAGACTGTGAGAGACAGGGTCAAAGTTTACTCAATGATGACGAATAGGGGGCGGATCGCATATGTTCGCCCGCCGCGGTGAACGAGAACAAGCTAAGATCGCCGGGAACTGTTCTCCGGCGAACTGTTCGCGACATCACTAATATCATGCAGAGATGTCATTCCAGAAGGCTCATTTTTAAAATGTGTTGTGTTGGTTCTACTGAATAATATGATTCAGAGGTAATTTAAATGTGGTTCCAATTTTTTTTTTTCCCTGAATCTCATTTTTGAAAAAGATTTGTTGCTAGTGTTGATCCTCGAAGATGAGCTTTTTGAAAAATAAATTGAAAGCGCATCCTTACTTTGTACTGCAGTCTATGAGTATTTTTGTGTTACTACTACATCTAGAAAAATACTTATAGATTGCAGTACTTTGGTGTTTTGTGGTTGGTATACAAAGTAATTTGTTTGCATTTGCATCTTTGTTCTGATTTTAATTTGTAAGTGAAGTGAATTGTATTATACAATGATTTAATTTAGAATTTTTAAAATAAAGGGAAGCATTTTTTAATACAAGTAGAATATTAAAAGGATATTAAACAGTATAAGATTGTAACAAAATGTTTAATTGCATGTAGTTAAAGTTTGCAATAGACTTTCATTATTTATTCTGTCCCCTTTTCCTGTAATTTAACTAAATTCTATAAATTAAATGTTTGAATTACTTTCCCCTTATCTATCTCTCCTGTTGAGGACAATTTGGGACAAATATAAAGCAAGCAAAAAAAGAGATTGTGTAAACAAAGTGAAAGTAAATCCTAGTGTTGTACAAACGCTAGGATTTACTATTGAAACAAATAAAGTGCACTTTTATTCATGAAGTATAAGATACTTCATGTAGAAAACTCCTTTATTTGATTCAATCGGTCGCCGTGCTTAGTTCCTACAGCAGCCCACGGCTAAAAATATTTTTGGCTAAGAGGTGACGTTTTCACCTTTTTCACTACCGCTGGTATTACGAGTCCTGCAGGTATTTCTGTACCGCACACTTTTTTGGCCGTAACGCAACGCAACTACCGCAGCTTTCAAAAAGTCCTTTTTCAATGGGACTTCCATAGCGCCGGTATTACGAGTTTGCCTGAGAGGCCAAAAAGTGAGCGGTACAGCCTATAACTACAAGATCCATAACGTAAACTGAAAGTCAGTAGTTATGAGGTTTGCGCTACAAATCTGTAGCATAAAACTCATAACTAAAGTGCTACAAAGTACACTAACACCCATAAACTACCTATTAACCCCTAAACCAAGGCCCTCCCGCATCGCAAACACGGAAATAAAATTATTAACCCCTAATCTGCCGCTCCCGACATCGCTGCTATTAGAATAAACATATTAACCCCTAAACCTCCATACTCCTGCATCGCAAACGCTAGTTAAATATTATTAACCCCTAATCTGCTGCCCCCAAAATTGCCGCCCCTATACTAAAGTTATTGACCCCTAAACCTAACTCTAAGTATAACCCTAACACCCCTAACTTTAATGTAATTAAAATAAATCTAAATAAAACCTACTATTAATAACCAAATAATTCCTATTTAAAACTACTTACCTGTAAAAAAAAACCCTAAGCTAGCTACAATATAACTAATAGTTACATTGTAGCTATCTTAAGTTTTATTTTTATTTCACAGCTAAGTTTGTATTTATTTTAACTAGAAAGACTAGTTAGTAAATAGTTATTAACTATTTACTAACTACCTAGTAAAAATAAATACAAATTTACCTGTAAAATAAAACCTTACCTGAGTTATACTAACACCTAACATTACACTACAATTAAATAAATTACATTAATTAAATACAATTAACTAAATTACAAAAAAAAAACACTAAATTACACAAAATAAAAATAAATTATCAAATATTTAAACTAATTACACCTAATTTAATAGCCCTATCAAAATAAAAAAGCCCCCCCAAAATAAAAAGAACCCCTAGCCTAAACTAAACTACCAATAGCCCTTAAAAGGATCTTTTGCGGGGCATTGCCCCAAAGAAATCAGCTCTTTTACCTGTAAAAAAAAATACATACAAACCCCCAACAGTAAATCCCACCACCCACACAGCCAAACCCCCCAAATAAAAACCTAAATCTAATTAAACCTAAGCTAACCATTGCCCTGAAAAGGGCATTTGGAAGGGCATTGCCCTTAAAAGGGCATTTAGCTATTTTTCAGCCCAAACCCTAAGCTAAAAATAAAACCCACCCAATAAACGAAGATCCACTTACAGTTTTTGAAGACCCGACATCCAACCTCAATGAAGCGGCAGAAGTCCTCAGTGAAGCCGGCAGAAGTCTTCATCCAACCGAGCAGAAGTCTTCATCCAGACGGCATCTTCTATCTTCATCCTTCCGGCGCGGAGCGGCTCCATCTTCAAGAAATCCGGCGTGGAACATCCTCTTCTTCCAACGGCTCTTCTCGAATGAAGGTTCCTTAAAGTGACATCATCCAAGATGGCGTCCCTTGAATTCCGATTGGCTGATAGAATTCTATCAGCCAATCGGAAATAAAGGTGAAAAAATCCTATTGGCTGATGCTATAGTAACGGCGACTTTGGGGGCAGAAGATTTGGGGTTAATAACTGTAATGTAGGTGGCGGCGATGTTGGGGGATGGCAGATTAGGGGTTAATAAGTGTAGGTAGGTGGCGGCGACATTGGGGCGGCAGATTAGGGGTTAATAAGTGTAGGTAGGTGGCGACAATGTCGGGGCGGCATATTAGCGGTTAATAAGTGTAATGTAGGTGTCGGCAATGTCGGGGGCGGCAGATTAGGGGTGTTTAGACTTGGGGTTTATGTTATGGTGTTAGGTGTAAACATAACTTTTGTTTCCCCATAGGAATCAATGGGGCTGTGTTACGGAGCTTTACTTTTTTCAGCTGGTTCTCCCCATTGATGTCTATGGGGAAATCATGCACGGGCACATAAAACCAGCTCACAGCAGCGCTGGTATTGGAGTGTGGTATGAAGCTCAATTTTGCACAACGCTGACTTATTGCCTGCTAACACTGGGTTTTTGTAAACCTGTAATAGCAGTGCTATAGGGAGGTGAGCGGTGACAATAACTTGCAAGTTAGCACCGCACCGCTTATAACGCAAAACTCGTTATCTAGCCGTGAGTTTGTTCACTCTTAATTTTTACAATTACAAATAACCACTACATTAAACATCTAGCTGCCATGCACTTAACCACTAAAGCACTAAAAAACCCTGCATGTAACCTCCTAACTACCTCACTCACCATTGCACTTAAAGGGACAGTCTAGTCAAAATTTTACTTTCATGATTCAGATAGGGCATGCATTTTTAAACAACTTTCCAATTTACTTTTATCATTACATTTTGTTTTGTTCCCTTGGTTTTCTTTTTTTAAAGCTAAACCTAGGTAGGCTCATATGCTAATTTTTAAGCCCTTTAAGTCTGCCTCTTATTTCAGTGTATTTAGACAGTTTGTCACAGCTAGACAGCACTAGTTTATGTGTGCCATATAGATAAAATTGTGCTCACTCCAGTGGAGTTATTTATGTTAGCACTTATTGGCTAAGTTGCAAGTCTATCAAAATAACTTAAATAAGGGAGCAGTCTGCAGAGGCTTAGATAAAAGGTAATCACAGTTGTGAAAAGTGCATTAATATAACCGTGTTATTTATGCAAAACTGGGGAATGGGTAATAAAGGAATTATCTATCTTTTTAAACAATAGAAATTCTGGAGTACACTGTCCCTTTAACCTGCTAACTGCCAAATCTGCTGTACTTATCTGATACCCTTCAAACCCCCACCATATTTAACCACCTATTTATCTAAGCCCCTACAGCACCTAACCACCAACTGTGACCCCCACTTAACTAAATTCCCTTAGATATAAAACTAAACTGCACCTAATCCTCACTATGACCCTCCAGTCTTTTAAATTCTCTAACCACAAGACTCCACCACACTTACCAACCTTAACAGCTGGACAGTCCCATAACCTCCCTAAACACAACACCTAGCACACCATAACCTCCTAAACACTAAAGTCCCACTGCACCTAATCTAATTGCAACTACCCATTACCTTGTTACTGTATAAATCCCTCACTGCACCTAACCCTAATATTGCTACCTTACCAAACATCTGTCACTTAATGGGTCTCCTATAACAAAATTGATTTCATCAGAAACTAAATTGTCCCTAAAGCTCGCAATCATCCAAAACCCACATAGCCATAAATTCAGCTCTTTCGCCCCTGTTACTGAGGAATAAGTTTCTGCCTTTTAACTGTCCTTTCACCTTATACCTGTCCCCTCAATCCCACCCCTCACAGCTACTCCCCTCCATCTCTTCTACCCTTACCCCTACACTCACACACATTTTCAACCTCTGCCATAGCACCGGTATATTTCTCTCATCACAACTATCCTCAAAAAAATCTTCTCTCAATCCAACCCCCCCATTTAACTAAAGCCCTATTTCCCTTCTCCCCCTTGCCTCAAAACTTTTAGAAAAGCTAGTATATGCACGTCTATCACATTTCCTTAGATTAAACTCCTTGACCCACTGCAATCTGGATTTCGCTCTCAACACTCCA
Organism: Bombina bombina; assembly: GCF_027579735.1. Classification (NCBI taxonomy): domain Eukaryota; kingdom Metazoa; phylum Chordata; class Amphibia; order Anura; family Bombinatoridae; genus Bombina; species Bombina bombina. The sequence goes on from NC_069501.1 coordinate 121,486,983, forward strand.
AAGAGACATACATTGTTAAGGTTACGAACAACCTACTTATAGTAAAGTCAAAAGGCCACTTCTTTCTGCTAATACTCCTTTTTGCAGCCTTTGATACTGTTGACCACCCTCTTTTACTCTAAAACCTCCAATCCTTCGGCATTTGCAACACAGCCCTCTCGTGGTTCTCTTCCTACCTGTCTAACCGTACCTTTAGTATAGCCTTCTCTGGTGCATACTCTGCCTCTTTACCATTTTCTGTTGGGGTACCACATGACTCTGTTCATGGTCCCCTTCTCTTCTCAATCTACACATCCTCATTAGGATCCTTAATAAAATCTCACAGGTTTCAATACCATTTGTAAGCTGATGACACCAAAATCTTCTCCCTTGCTAACACATGTCACTAACTGGCTCCTTATTTCCCCCATTCTTCCAAAATCTTCACCCCAATTTATCAATAACTGTTGATAACTCCATCATTACCCTTAACCCTGCATGCTCGATGTCTTGGGGTCACATCTGACTCAAATCTTTCTTTCACTCCTCACATTCAGTCTTTGACCAATTCCTGCCGCTTTCACCTTAAAAATATCTCTAAAATTCTACATCTCCTTACACAAGACACAAATAAGATTTTAATCCACTCTCACATGCTTTCCCGCCTTGAGTAATGCAACTCCATCCTCACTGGTCTGCCTAGCTGCCGTCTAGCTCCTTTACAATTCATAATGAATTCCTCTGCCAGACACGTCTTCCTTACACGTCACTCTTCATCTGCTGCACCTCTCTGTGAATCCCTTCACTGACTTCATCTATCCTCCAGAATTAAATACAAAATTCTGACTCTGACATACAAAGCCCTCAACTGCACTACTCCCCCTATATCTCAGACCTTGTCTCCAGATACTCTCCCTCCCATCCCCTTCGCTCTGCTCTCAACCTCCTCCTCTCTTGTTATCTCCTCACATTCCCATCTACAAGACTTCTCTAGATTGGCCCCTAGCTTGTGGAACTCTCTGCATCGCTCCACAAGACTCTCCCCTAGTTTTGAAAGTGTCAAGTGCTCCCTAAAGACTCTACCGTTCAGGGATGCATACTACCTACTCTAAACTTTGCTAAACCCAGTCCCTCTCCTCCTTCGTTATTCCCTTGAACCCCCTTAGCAAGTAAGCCCAGCTGTTTGCAGATCACCTTCATAAGAGCTGACTACAACAGAGCAACTCTCGGCAGGGCCCTCTACCCACTTGATCACTATAAATGTTACCTTGCATACCATGCTTATGTTTATAAATGATAAAAATAATATTATAATACATTACAAAAGAGTGCAGATTTTACTAACATAATGATCATGGTGTAAGGTCCAGAGGCACTGCAGGAGCTGCACTATACTTATCTGGCATCAGGTCTTGCAGCACACTAGGAGCCACTCTATTTTCTATTTTGAGCTGGTGGGTGCACTAAATATGGAAAGACTGCTGCTGTGGAGGTCTGGGGCTGCATTAAGAGAGCTTTCGTTTAGTGCGGCTGGCAGCCTGGGGTGCTCTGTCTGCCTTCTTGATGCTGTCCTGGATGCAAGTGTGCTAAGTTTAACTTTATTTGTAATGTATTGTCAGAAGTGACCCTGACAATGTTTCTGGTGCCAAGTCTGAATGGGAGGTTCTTTAAAGGTCATCTCTGACTCCCATTCAGTGAATGGGTATTTCTTATGAAGCAATCCTGTTCCCAGCCTGTCTTCCTGGTTCTGACCCTGATAATGTTTCTGGCTTATGCTACCTGCCTGATCCCTTTCCTGTGGGCTGGTTATAGACTTTTGGAAATGTTTTCTGGTTATAGAGCTTGCCTTCTCCTATTACCTTGACGCCTAGTTCTGGACAGATCTTCTGGTGCGGACCCCATGCATGTTTACAGACTATTCTACATTTTTATTGTATTGGGTACTTGTAAAGTGCAGCTTATCACCCGTAAGGGTCTCAAGGCGCTGCTCATTTTATCGCCCTCAGAAGCATGAAAGACTGAGTGGACCTCACTGGGGATTGAACCTGCAACCCTTGGGTTGCTACAGAGCTCAGTCACAGCGAATTAGCTCTATACTGTAAAAACCTAATCACTGAAGGGGGCGCTCAAGATGCAGTATAATCATTAATCTAGAACAAAAGTATATATGATGGGGCAATGTTAAGCTATCATAGATGAGTATATACACAATAAAGGCAGAAAACAGTAAATTCTTAGATACTGTAGTGAAAATACACTTGCAATTGTGAAAAATTAGACAGTCCTTTATACGTTCTTCAAAGGATAACGATTGCTGTAGCGGCTGCCTCCTCCTCACTGGATGGTCCAGGTGGTACTATATAAGATAAAACAGAATGGAGGGGTGCCTCATGTGTGGTATCATCTATTAATTAACAACGAGTCACAGAACTATTGCCAAATGGGTACTCACAAATTTGGAGAGCACACTTATGTGCTGGTAGGGGCGGGCTGCAGAATTAGAAAGGTGTGACAGCTCACCCACTTGAAGGCGCTCTTGGCATAAGATGGTGGTGCTATAAGGGAGACAAGAAATACGGGCACCACATGTGCAGACCATTAATGGTACAACCACAACAGATTCCTTAATGTTGGAGGGTACTCACATATTCCCAGAGCACACCAATGTGCTTGTAGAAGCAGGCTGCAGATTGGTAGAGGTGTGGCAGCTCACCCAAACTCTAGGTATCTTGATATTTGTGTGATAATGTGTTCCCTCAGGTGCTGGGCTGGTCTCTCATAGGTGAACAATGGCAGATGGTGGGTAGAAATGAATCCACTCAAAGGATAAAAGATATATCCAAATTTATTTAAAAAAGCATAAAAGTTTAAAAACAACAGCACAATGATTGCTGATGAGAGTGGATAACAGGGTGTCCAATAATCACCCAATCATGCAACGCGTTTCACGGTTCACAGACCGTTTCATCAGGCATAAAAAAATCATAATAAATCATGCTATCTGTTAGGGGTAATATGAACCTGATGGCAGCCATCTTGTTCTTCGCAGCCATCTTGTTCCTCGCAGCCATTTTAGAATGAATAGACTTTATTATACTGGGTTATTATGCAGTGAGAATTTTATGCATGTTATGAGTTTCTTTAGCTATTCGGCCTTGCCAATGTACCCTGGCCTAACGCCTAGAAGTAAGATAGCATAAGATAATGTAAACAAGAGGCTTTAGACACTCGGTTGTCTCTGCAGATGGTAGTTTGTTATGACTCTGTAAATATTGTTATGAGAAACTCATGTTCTAGCTTTTCCATGTATTTCTGCTCTGTATAACTGTGTAAAATGACGCGGTCCAAACGTGTCATCCCCTTAACCCTATGTGCTGTCTCTGTACGCTATAAGACATGATTACACTGTTCAATAAACATGAATAGCTTTGGATCATAATACTGCGTGGTGTGAATCTGTTCAGGGAGCTCCTTATCAGATAAATCTGCATCTGCCTCTCGTGGTACCGTAGGCCCCAGGCTTTGGTCTGCGCTGACACCCCCCCCGTGGGATTATACACCTTACAATTCTTGGTGTCACGATAGTGGGATTCGCAGAGGGTAAGTTATCGTGGTTTTATTACGCTGCTTTCCTTCTGTGAATCTGAACCTAAATTTAATTGTTTGTATTTTTAAAAAAGGTGTAATATATGATATAAGGTTAAAGGGGTTCCTGTGGTTGAAGCACAGGTTTGCGGAGGTTAGAGTCCTGCTGGCAGTTGTGATAACCCCTCCAGACAGGTAATTAGTCCTGTGCTGGGACACGACAGGTATTGTGAGTCCTGTCGGTGATAAGCGCGCAAGTAATATATGTATGCCAGTTGACGGGGAGCTTTTAAGATAAGCTACTCCGGGCGAACTTGGCAGTGAAGTGAGTAAGTCTCACGTGTGTTGAAGTTTTCCTGATTTATTCCGTTATAGAGTTTTGGTATCCACTTGAGGCTGGTGTTGTTATCTGAAGCTTTGCTTTTGCTTATTTTGCTTTGTTTATTGTGCTGTGCATAGAACATATTAAGTGATTGTGCATTTTATTATTGCTGCTGCTAATATCGCTGTGATTATTTTTGTGTAACAATGGGGTCTGCCCACAGCAAAAAATGTGATAAAAATGCTGATCAGAAATGTAATATTAAGTACAAGACTGTGCAGCATGTACCATCCAGTGCTGGTAAAAATACTGTGCGTGTTACAAACCCTAAGCCAGTTAAAGGGGAAACTCCAAAAGACTTTGTAGCTAGAATTGCAGGACAATTTTATGTAATTCCATTTGTGGATAACATGAGTGGATGGAGCGAATCCTTGTTCCCTCAGGAGCAAAATCCGTTCCCCCGTATAGGCTCTCTCTGTGAACCGCATGTAACTATGATAAGAGGTATATGTTTAAAGGATCCTGCTTATCAGGGACCAGAGGGCGATCCTAAATGGGATAAGAAATACATGAAGGAATGTGGAGAGGTTTGGATAAAGCTGTCTGTGTTTTGGACTGAATGCAATATCCTGCCTCCACCATATCTGGCTGTGCCCACGGCATCAGCGGCTGTGCCCATACCATCAGCCACCGTGCCCACGGCACCGGCATTGCCCCCACCTGCCCCGACACTTCCCCCGCCTCATCCATCTGCACTGTACCCTTCGTTGTCTGTGCTTGAGAAAGCACACAGCGTTAGGGAAATGGAGCAGCTGGAAGACGCTGCTGTTGCCACTTTAAGTGCTAGAAAAGGGTTAACTGGTTCTCTTCAGAGCAGTACAGATGCAGGAATGTCTGAAGGGGAGGGGGAGAGAGTGGAATGTCGGGCTCCTGGTAGTGTAAAGAAATTAGCTCTCACATTCCCTAACAGTGTGGGCAGAGAAGGGGGGTTGCAGAGTGCTGCAAAGACATCTAAAGCTGTGAAAGCTGTGAAAACTGTGAAAACTGCAGCTGTCACAGGTCCCAGTCCTATAGGGAAGCATACGAGATCACACACGCAGGGAGCAGACACTGATTTAGAGGATGATGTGAACATAGAAGCACCGTTTTTTATAATCGGGGACCAGACGATGATTCGTCCTCCCGACGCAGACCGCTTGATGGATTGGGCATTAAAATGTCCTGATCCTGTAAAGCATCCGATGGGAGCAATAACTTATCTTAGACGGGTGACTAGAGATATGTGTCTGGGTGGTCCAGACTATAGGTTTTTGTTGAATGTGATATCTAAATACACAGATGTGAATTTTACTGGTGTGCAAGTTCCTGGATACTAAGTATGATGTTCCAGTGAATGATGATTATGTGTGGAGAGATGCGGCTGTTGTGAGTGTAATGTGGGAGGATGTTGAGAAATTCTTTAAAAGTCAGCATGGTGATCGTAAAGATATTACGAAAGCTGGTGCATGTAAGCAAAAGAAGGGTGAACAGGTGTCTGATTTTCTGAAGAGGTTTGGTGATTGTTGGCGACAGGAATGTTGTTTGGGTACGCAAGGAGAGTTGGCACAACTGTATGTGCAACACTTGTTGAATATTATGCATTCGCAAACTGCGCAATTGGTGAGACAGACAATTTCAGGTATTCATGCAATGAAAGTGGAAGAATTTGAAAAGGCTATAAGAGAGAAAGATGCAGCAGATGTTTTTCGTGTGTGTAATGAGAAAGGTCAGGAGAGTATGTTTAATGCGTCAGGTAACAGGAGAGGAAGAAATCAGAATAGAGGTCAGAATAGAAGCTTTCGAGGAAGGGGAAGAGACAGATTTCAGTGGAACGGTGATAGGAGACAAGAGGCATATAACTCCACAGACAGATCTTGATGGAATTGTGGGTCTTATGATCATTGGCAGCAGGACTGCCCACAGCCTAGAAGGGATAAAAATGATCAGTATGGTGGGAATAATAATTCCTCCCAGAATCCCAGCAACACTCCTAGATATCAGATTCCCTGGACTCAGTCTCCTTCCCAGAATCAGAATAGTACCCGCTAGGATTGCCAGCAGAAGGGACTGCTCACATGTTATACTGCTCAGTTGTCGTATCATTGGCAAGATTTACCCTTAATGTCTTTAGTTGTGCAAGGTGTCCCACATGATTTTTTGGTAGATACCGGAGCAACTAAATCTAGCATTTCTGCTAGAGAATACAATGGGCCAGTGACTAATACATGTGAAAAATCTGTTGGCATTACAGGAGTCCCAATTTCGTGTCCCAGGACGCCTCCTTTGGAGGTGTATCCGAATGACAGCCCTTCAAACAGATTTGTTTATGCTTTTCGCATAATTGACTGCACAGAGAAGGTCAGGCTATGAAACAATTCTCACATCCACTGCAAACCTCACTATCAAATACATTGCACCCACAGGAGGCCCAGCACCTTTATTACATGCATTGATTTCTAAATGTCCTTTAGAACACCCTGAGGCCCACAATTGCATAGACACTGTACACACAGAGACGTCACCACGTCTTGACTTGCAAACAACTCCACTAGAGGAGGGAGAAGTTGTTTTGGTTGATGGGTCATGTTCTAAACCTGCTGATGGTGTTTATCTTACAGGCTTTGCTGTGGTACAGTTACCCGACACAGTGGTTACTGCTGGTTCTCTGCCTTTTGTGTCAGCCCAAGCAGCTGAATTGGTAGCCCTAGCTCAGGCATGTAGAGCGTTTGCGATGAAAGATGTGACCATTTACACTGACTCAAGGTATGCGTTTGGAGTTGTGCATGATTTTGGAGTGATTTGGCAGAACAGAGGTTTTGTTGCAGCTGATGGTAAGAGTATCTCACATTCTACACTGGTACAGGAACTCTTAGATGCAATTAAATTACCACATAAGCTAGCAATTGTTAAATGTAAAGGCCACAGTACTGACTCCACTGACGTTAGACTTGGCAATGATTTTGCAGACACCATTGCTAAGGAGGCTGCGTTTCGGGGTCCACCGCACCCTGACTATCTCAGCACTACTACACAGGAACAGTTACACATGGTAATGATTCCTGCCTTAGCATCTGATGTGGATGTGGCGCACCTACAGTTTGGCGCAACTGAAACTGATTTACAGACTTGGATCTCTGCTGGTCTGACCAGAGGCCAAGATGGCCTGTGGTCAGACGAGGAGGGGAGAGTGGGGATACCACAAATTGCCGCACCTTTGTTTATTAGTCATTTTCATGGTTTTGGCCACATAAGTAAACAACAGACCAAGAATCTGATGACATCCAAGTATGTCATTAAAGATCTGTTGCGCATGATTGATAGACAACTGGACAGATGTCTAACTTGTGCCAGAAATAATCCTGGAGGCCTTGTACATGGTAAACTTGAGCATTTACCACCCCCTGATGGTCCTATGCAGGTATTGCAAATTGATTTCACACACATGCCCACTGCGCGAGGTGGATACAAGTATCTTTTAGTCATTGTTGATCAATTCAGTAAGTGGGTTGAGGCCTTTCCAACCACTCAAGAGAATGCACGTACTGTAGCAAAGATATTGTGCAAGGAAATTATTCCTCGTTTTGGTTGTCCATTACAGATAAACAGTGACAGAGGTACTCCTTTCACTTCACAGATTACACAAATGATTTGTACTATGTTGTCCATTGACTGGAAGTTTCATATTCCTTATCACCCACAGTCATCAGGACAGGTAGAGCGCATGAATAGAACCATTAAAGATAAGTTCAGAAAGGGAACTGGTGGTACATTTACTAATTGGCTTGAACATTTACCTGCAGTATTGGCAGAAATCAGAATGACCCCTAGCACCACTACGGGTTATTCACCTTTTGAAATTCTGATGGGCAGACCTTTCCCAACCCCATGGTGTAAACAAAAAGGTTCTCCTGTGGTAAGGGGAGATATCAATGTTGTAAGGGAAGAATATGTAACTAATCTGATTGAAACATTGAATGGCATCTATGGTGATGTTTCTTCTACTCTTCCTCAGCCTACAGGTATCCCGACACACCCGTTCAAGCCTGGAGATACTGTCTTGGTGAAGCAGCTCCACAAGAATAAGTCGCTGGATCCTCCTTTTGGCCTTCCAACTACAGTGATCGCTGTGACGAGAACCGCTGTCCTTACAGAGGAAGCTCCAGTATGGATCCACGCGAACCGGATCAAGAGGGCCCCAGACGACGTCAACCCTGGCCGCTCCATGATTCCATCGAGTATCGAATAGTGTGGTACCTCCTGCCAGCAGTGTTCTTCGCATCTGTGATTGTCATCCTGGTCCTAATCTTCAATCCTGGTGTGCCCCTGCACAAACTCAGGCCATTCCCTAGTCCTGGTGGGCCCCGGCACAATGATAATAAAAGTGTAATTGACAATATCACTAATCCCTTATCCATCCCTCTCACCCGTGATGTCAGAGAGTTGCATATGTCGGCATGGGAAACTGACAATGCTTTTGTTAAAGCTGCCACGAACTTATACAAAGTGACTAATCAGACTGATTCTTGTTGGGTTTGTGGCTATGTCCCTCATGGGGGGAAATGGGGTTATCCATTTGTGGGTTTTCCTATTACCGCACACAATTTGACACAAATGATGATACTATGTGGAATTTTACACCAATAGTTAACACTGATAAAGGTTTTGAAAAGGATAGGGTACACTTAGTCAATTGTGTAAACCATGGTGTTATTATGTCCCATAATCTTAATGGTACTAGTTTTCACCCCAGTACACTTAGTCAAATGCCTATTACAGTTGCCTTAATCTACAATGCAGCCACACCAGTTAATGCGGATGGATCTTATCTTTCTTTTGAGTATATTCGTAATTTTACTGCTAAGTATACTGAACCACACAACACAATTCGTAATTGGTTCTGGCGTAACAACAGAAATATAGGTAAACAGACAGGGGCTTCTCCAGAAGCTAAGAGGAAAAGATTTCCCTCATGTCCTTCAGTTATTAAGTTACCTTATGGTTATTATTGGCCTTGTGAAAGATGGGCAGTTAAAATTATACCATGTAGCCATCTCTCACCTTGTTATTTGGGTTACATATTCCCAGCATTAAGTATTCATGACACACTCCCTAATGCTAAACTGCGAACACGTAGAGCTTCTGATTTTACAGTTAAGACTAGTACTGCCGAGATAGCTACTGCATCTTGGTTTCCTACTGCAGCTGTCATGCGCTTATATTATAAGCTTAATTTGTTTGCTACACTGGTAGATGCAGCTTTTAATTCTACTACAGACGCCATAGAGTCCTTAACTATGCGACAAGAGCAGATCGCTCAGACTGCTCTCCAGAATCGTATGGCTTTAGATTATTTGCTAGCAGCAGAAGGAGGAGTATGTAAGCGCATAGGTTCTTCTTGCTGTGTTTTTATCTGGAACAACACTGGTAGAATACACCATGATCTTGACACTTTGCATGACATTCAATCACACATACGTAAGCAGCCAACAGGTCTCTTTGATGGTATAGATTGGACCTTTGGTCTGAGTTCCTGGCTAGGAGCTCTTGGTATGAAAATTTTAATGGGTTTTGCATTTCTTCTTTTTCTGTTTCTTGCTTTCTTTTTCATATATAAGCTTACTGTGTGTTTGATTAATAAGCTTACCAGTACTCATGCTAACCCTCACCATTCCTTTTTCCATAATGTCACCGCTCAGCCATCTCGCTATAAGGTTCTTTATATTCGTTAAGTTGTTTTAGTTTTTATGTTATTCTGTTAGAATAAAAGGGTGGTATGTTAGGGGTAATATGAACCTGATGGCAGCCATCTAGTTCTTCGCAGCCATCTTGTTCCTCGCAGCCATTTTAGAATGAATAGACTTTATTATACTGGGTTATTATGCAGTGAGAATTTTATGCATGTTATGAGTTTCTTTAGCTATTCGGCCTTGCCAATGTACCCTGGCCTAACGCCTAGAAGTAAGATAGCATAAGATAATGTAAACAAGAGGCTTTAGACACTCGGTTGTCTCTGCAGATGGTAGTTTGTTATGACTCTGTAAATATTGTTATGAGAAACTCATGTTCTAGCTTTTCCATGTATTTCTGCTCTGTATAACTGTGTAAAATGACGCGGTCCAAACGTGTCATCCCCTTAACCCTATGTGCTGTCTCTGTACGCTATAAGACATGATTACACTGTTCAATAAACATGAATAGCTTTGGATCATAATACTGCGTGGTCTGAATCTGTTCAAGGAGCTCCTTATCAGATAAATCTGCATCTGCCTCTCGTGGTACCGTAGGCCCCAGGCTTTGGTCTGCGCTGACACCCCCCCGTGGGATTATACACCTTATACTACCCTTCACTGCCTTATATACCTCACTAATGAACAGAACAAAACACCTCTTTTTGCTGGAGAATGATTGATGTGGTACACCTGTGTGGGTTAGTCCAAATCACTGGCCTAGAGGTGAAAAATCCCTCTTGACTCTGTAAACACTCACCTATGTTTGCCAAAATATCTTTGGAAGGGTTATACCACCTCAAATGTGTAAAATAAAAGGGGTGGGAGGGATCATCTATCCCAGTAAGGGAACCTATTTACATGTTCACCAGTTTGGAGCTTTTTAATAACAATGATTAGGTATGAAGTTTATTCCACCAGATAATTGTACTGCAGAGAATAGATTAATAAATGCAAACATAGGTGAGTGTTTACAGAGTCAAGAGGGATTTTTCACCTCTAGGCCAGTGATTTGGACTAACCCACACAGGTGTACCACATCAATCATTCTCCAGCAAAAAGAGGTGTTTTGTTCTGTCCATTAGTGAGGTATATAAGGCAGTGAAGGGTAGCATGATTTATTATGATTTTTTATGCCTGATGAAACGGTCTGTGAACCGTGAAACACGTTGCATGATTGGGTGATTATTGGACACCCTGTTATCCACACTCATCAGCAATCATTGTGCTGTTGTTTTTAAACTTTTATGCTTTTTTTTTTAATAAATTTGGATATATCTTTTATCCTTTGAGTGGATTCATTTCTACCCACCATCTGCCATTGTTCACCTATGAGAGACCAGCCCAGCACCTGAGGGAACACGTTATCACACAAATATCAAGATACCTAGAGTTTGGGTGAGCTGCCACACCTCTACCAATCTGCAGCCTGCTTCTACAAGCACATTGGTGTGCTCTGGGAATATGTGAGTACCCTCCACATTAAGGAATCTGTTGTGGTTGTACCATTAATAGTCTGCACATGTGGTGCCCGTATTTCTTGTCTCCCTTATAGCACCACCATTTTATGCCAAGAGCGCCTTCAAGTGGGTGAGCTGTCACACCTTTCTAATTCTGCAGCCCGCCCCTACCAGCACATAAGTGTGCTCTCCAAATTTGTGAGTACCCATTTGGCAATAGTTCTGTGACTCGTTGTTAATTAATAGATGATACCACACATGAGGTGCCCCTCCATTCTGTTTTATCTTAAATAGCTCTATCTGTCTGGCAAGAGCCTGCAGAACATCCACTGACCATTTGGTTCTAGACACCAAGTCATATATTTCTCTTATTGCCTTATACAGGTTAGTGGAGTTTTGCTTTAGAATAACAATTGCATCAAACAAGGTGTTAAGTGTTTTGAAAATGTTTGCACATTGCATTTTATTCTGCAGCAAGACAAAAAAATCTTGTAAATACAAGGTGTTTTCTGCACCCATAATTCCCTAAAAGCCAGACCCCATCACAACATCACACCTAACCCCTCAAACTAGAACTCCCCCGCTGCACCTTAACCGCTCACACAAGGAGTTTCCCCCTAAGAAGGTTTACCACCCAAAGGAACTCTAAGACACACCCATCACCCTAAGGAACCCCCCCATTAAAAGACTCTGAATCTATAGCACCAACCTCAACCTACCACTAGTCTAAAACCTCAATTTCTAAATAAAATAAAGAAATCTAAAAAATTTAAAGTTCCCACCAAAAATATATGGCGTGTTCCTGTCCTGTTTAAATATTGTCTAATTTGATTAAAATCATTTAAAATGAATGGTCATAGCTTCTATTAGTCTATTTTAAAATTCAAATAAGTCAATTACTTTGCCTTGTAAGTAACTATTGATTAATTTGAATCTTTAAATCAACCAATTAGAACTATGACTTGTGGCATGGGTTTAGTGCAGTGGCAGTATGTTAATACTAGTTAGGTGAAGGGGGTTGGGGTGTCTGCACTGGCACTTTATTTGTTTTAATGGACTTTGTTAATAAACACATTTTGTTAATAAATTTTGTCTGAAACAAATTAAGCATATAATGAAATTCAGAAAAACAAAACATTTAGGCTAAATGATTTAATTTACATAAATGCTCATACAATATATTCAAAAACTGTACAAAGTTTATTTAAACCTCCATGTTTCTTTAAAAATACATGATATATATTTATATATATATATATATATATATATATATATATATATATATATATATATATATATATCAACAACAGGTGCACTCACTGTTACTTTAGGCATCTGCCAGGGTGCTGCGTGGAAAACATACAGTGTTATCAATCAACCCCAAAATGAAGGAAGAAAAGGCGCTTCACTCTCCGGTCTTTCCAAAAGTTTTTAATCCAACCTTTTCTTGGGACAAAGATGTTTTAAACAATACCCATTGACAAAGATACCAACAGGTATCGAAACGTTTGGGGACTTTGTTGGATTGATGTTGTGAATTGGATTAAAAACTTTTGGAAAGACCGGAGAGTGAAGTGCCTTTTCTTCCTTCATTTTGGGGTTGATTGATAACACTATATATATATATATATATATATATATATATATATATATATATATATATATATATAAAAATAAAATTGTCAGGGTATATGAATATTATAGATGAAAATTCTATCTATCTATCTATCTATCTATCTATCTATCTATCTATCTATCTATATATATATATATATGGGTATATATATAATTTTCATATATATATATATATATATATATATATATATATATATATATATATATATATATATGTTTTAAATTGTACTCTTGGAACCATTGTTAAAAGACAGCATAGAAATTAATACATGTGTGTATATATATATATATATATATATATATATATATACATGTACATATATTCAGACAACATATTATATATGAATATAGAAATTTGGGAGATTGTCTAATTTTCTAATATTACATGAGTATTCGCTTAGCTTGATAGGTGACTATTTTAGTCGGTCTAAAATGTTTAACTATGTCAGAATAATAACCCTTGAATCTCTTTATTTTTTTTTAGACATATGATAAGAAGATTCATGCATTCAGAATTTGTTAGAAACGTGAAACATGAATGCAATATCAGGATTTTAAATGCTATCAATCTTGAATAGTTAGCAATATAAATTACTTTATTATAACATAATGTTAAAGACACATGATGTTTCATATTAAAATAGTCAGAAAAATGATAAGCTACTACCCCATCTATAATTAATATTGTAAGTGATTGATGCATGAAGTTATGGTCTGATGAATAACCACTTCATAGAAATATTGAATTGTTAAAAATGTTGGATGGTGAAATGTATTGCTGTGTTGTTGTAATGCTGCCCCCGATGGACAAAATCCGGTGTTGCGATGCAGGTATTACAGCCAAGAGACGATTGGTTGTTGCAGGGATGCATCTCCCTGACAACATGCATTCCCAGATGAACCAATCGATGTTCAGTTTCAAAGGGCCAATCCGAGACAAGCTTCCGTTTGGGCGTTTCCAATCTCACCAATGATGGGTACTGATCAAAAAAAGGGGAGGGGTGAGATAAGATGATTTAAGCCTGAGCATAGAGAAAACAAAAAGGCTGCTGCTGGCTAACCCCGAAGGAAAATAACTGCTGCAGTTATTATAAAGCAAACAGCTATTTTTATGCTCCATATGCGGATATCCCCAATGTTTGTATTCTGATGTGAGATTGTTCCTATTAAGAAATACTGGATATCGATTGGTGTTCATCTTGGTAACGTATTTAAAGATTGCTGTAGTAAATAAATTTAAAGAGCAGTTTGTATTTTAGCTCATTTTCATAGTGTATGTATTGTTAAACATATATCCTTAATGCTAAATTGTTTTACCTGTACAAATATAGAGTTATAATTCAGAGTTTGGCTATTGGCACAAATAATATATACAATTTCTGATGTTTTGATAGAAGTGTATATTGTACTATTGTATAACTTAGCACTGTTAATTGTACTGCTGAATACTAGTAGCTGCTATCTTAAGTCTCATTGTGATATTTTAAATGCAACTCTGAATGAAAGGCTATTGTGAATAAGGTGAACGTGTATGAACTCTGCATAGCATATTTTAATAGTTTTAAACGCATATAATATTGATTCATATTCTGGTTCCAATAAATATATTTCAATATGTTCATAGATATTAACTAATAATAAAAGAATTCAGGAATGTATATTAATTGTACTGTCTTAGTATATGCATATTTGATTGTGGGTTTAGTTTAAAGAAAGATTGTTAAATATATTAAGTTATAACCCTGCCATGTACTCACATATTGTTTGGAGAGTACTGCTAAGATTCTTATAAATATACTGACATAATATATGGAGGCACTTGCATGAGATTTATTAATATTAATCATATTGACATCATATATTTGTATTAAATAGAAATTATTATAAAAGAGAAAAACATTTTCATATTTCGAAATTAATATTTTGAAAATAAAAGGTTTTTTTTGGAAGATTGAAATATTGATGTTCATATTTGGAGGTTGATATTGATATTTTGAAATATTGTTAAAGATTAATTTTTAAAAAATTAATAAAAATATTATTTTTTCATATTTCAAAATTAATTAAAAATATTGATTTTTCATATTTCAAAATTAATCAAAAATATTAATTTTTCATATTTCAAAATTCATAAAAATATACATTTTTCATATTTCAAAATTCATAAAAATATACATTTTTCATATTTCAAAATTAATATTAATTTTTTAAAAAAAAAAAAAAATTTTTCTTCTCTCTTTTTATTGGTAAAAATTGTATTAGTGTTCTAACTAAATACTAAGCCAACATAATAATGTCTATCACTAGGAGTGACTCAATTAATTCTGTACACAGCGTTGAAAATGGTCCCATCACAATACCCATTACTAGAGGTCAGGTCCTTAAAAAAGACATTATAAGTCACATTAAAGAGAAGTTTAGTATTGCAGGTGAATTAAATGATTTTATGCATATGCTTGAAATTAGGGCTAAAAATATTACCGTTAATAATAATATGTGGAATGAAAACAATGAATTTTTCCAAGAACTATTAATGATTAATCAATGCAAGGCTCTCAAAAAGCGAGACAAACATACTAAAATCTTGGCCCCTTGTGATATGCATTATTGACGAAATGTCACTTTGTGTCATAGACAAACAATTGCAAATACAGGAGCTAGAAAGTAGTATTCGTTCCTCACGCAGATGCGAAGAGGATTTAAAAATAGCCAAAAATAAAATGGATGAATTTGCCCAAAACCTAACCGCCTTAGATAAGCATAACATAGACTTACTCGCACAGATACAAGAATTAAATAAACAGCTTGCGCAAAGCCAGAGTGAACTAAGTGATTTAAAAAGGTCATATCGCCATAATGAAAACCCCTATATTAACAGTGAGAATAATGCAGATAATGCTAACTCCCTTAGAGAACCCGTCAGAGACGAGGTACAGAAATATATGAAAGAGTGTAGACAAATGACCCCTATTGGGTCAGAAATAGAAATAAATAGAAATAGGCAGCCACCTCATGATGTAAATCCAGGGAACTGCTGTAACTCAACTGGTGAGGGTGAGGGAATCTCTAACAGAGAATCCCAAAGTAAGTCTAATAAGGTCTACGACTCCTATAAAATAATTACTTTCATACTTTCATACAGGGTACAGTACCTATATTCTCCAATAAGGGAACAAAATCTGTAATTGATCAGTTAGAGGCTTTTGAAAATGCATTAGCTATAATGAATGTTACCAGTGAGAAATTAAAAATTAAATTTCTGCCCTGGGTATTTGACGGTAAACATCACAAATTCTTTACCTCACTAAAGGATATGAATATTCATTCTTGGTGTGAAATAAAACGATAATGCAGAAAATAATTCGGGCAACATCGCACTAAAACTGCAGCGAAAATAGCGGTATATGGTTTAAAATGTAGTGCGAATCAAATTCCCATCGAGTTCCTTTCTGAATTGAAAAATGTGTACAGTATGGCTGAAGATAACCCCAGATTTGATTGCTCAGAATTAGTAAATTTATTTTTTGAAGCACTGCCTACACCCATCAAAATTAATTTAGCTAGAGATTTTGATGAGGACTGCTCATTGGAATGGCTGATCAAAGAGAGTACAAACTTATACTCTATTCAGCAGTCAAGTTAACAGGGGGTTAAAAAGGAATCAAAACCCCAAATTGTGGCAGAAGCTAGGGTGTCACCTAAGCCCCTCAATTTGGAATCTAAAAAGAAAACCTACGCGTAGGTGGCCAGTCAAAACAGGCCATCTCCACCAAACTGGGGGACATAATCAGGTGAATAATTACTCACAAAGAGAATACTCACCATATAATTGGTACCCACACAAAGGTAGATACAATAGATGGCAAAGATATTCTCAGGGTAACCAGACACCCCAAGTATATAATGCTCCCCAAAGTACTAATACTGAACAAGCTGAACCCCAGGGGCAACCACGCCAAAATAGAAATAGCAGCCCTGATTCTGAGGGAACCCAATGGTCCAGGAATCATTATTATGAGGCATCAAGAGATAGGCCCAGGGGTAGAGGTAACTTGTACAATCAGGTAGATATGCTTTTTACCCAGTTAAATCGGTTGAGCGAACAATTCGCTAATATGAGTCAACCTTCTATGGCTCAGCAACCGAACAATACTTTTTTAGGGGTACAGCCAGTGGTCAGCAGTGGACCACAGGCACAGTCATAAATACTGCAGCATCACCTGAAAGGGAGGGGAGAGATATACAAAATATAATAATAAATATCAATGATACTAATCATGTTCTCTCCCCACAGACCGGAAACAGACGATTTAGCTGTGATGACAAGCAACCTCGGCCTGAAAGCATTAAACAATCTTTCTGTTTGCAGTGTTCTCTTAACCTTATTTCCACAGATGCAGTACACAAGAATCCAGCCAACCCTGTCATAAAGGAGACCAGTAGGTATGAAATTCCTTCTGCACGGAAAAACATGGCGGATTCAGGTAACACCTTGCGAAGCCCATAGATGTACAATAATGCAAACTTTATGTGTGAAATGGTAGAAACTGCAGGAAGAAATTATGTATTAGCTGAGCTGCAAGATTCAGTCTCCAACCCTATCATGGGATTAATTGATACTGAGTCTCAGGTGACTATTTTATCCCACAGGTACTACACACAGCTAAATGAGCTAACCCCCCACAAACCTAAAATAAAAGAATTTGATGGTTCTGTAATAGGAGTTGGGGGTGACTCCCTAAAAGTTTACGGTACTGCCTGGTTAAAATTTAAATTGGGGAACAGGGTCATAAGACACCCTGTAATTATAGTGGATCTGCCAACTGATCGTTTAATTATTGGTAGTGATCTCCTGAAGCGATTAAGCACCATAATTGATTGCATAAATATTGTAATTTGGTCACAAGGTAAAAGGCCTATCAATTATGAGAAATCTGGAATATCTCGCCCCCGACATAACTGTCAAGTGGTGGAAGAGAAACCAGATGCTGTGGAGATTCATTTCAGGAATAACTCTGTACCTGAAATCACTATTTTACAAATAGATGATCAGACTCCTTTAAGTGGCTCTTATGGTAATATTTTTAAAATTTTGCTTGGAAAGATAGCGAATATTTCCCTGGATGGCGATGTATTAACCATATCTCTCCACAAGGGGGATCATAAAATCCCTAAGGGGGGGGCACGCTCAATACCTCACAGGTATTGAGAGAGTTAAAGAGGATCTATTTATCCCTATACAAGTGCATGACCTTGGTACAACAAAATATGCTAAATTGAGTTTAAAACAGGAAGCTAGCTATATAAGTGAAGGCTTATTAGCGCAGATAGCTGAACCTAAAGTGATTAAATATCTTTCTCCCCAAGACCACTGTGTCCACAGCCTAGATGACAGGTTTGAAAGCTATAACATCACAGCTAAGTGCTTCTTATCTGTCTCTATAGGTAATAAATCAATGAAGCACCTGTTTTTGGTTTTAAGTACTCCCCATAATCAAATATACATTGGCAATGATATCTTACATAGATATGCCATACAAATAGATTTGATTAACTCTTGCCTCTGGAGCAGGTTAAAGCGGGACCCTGAAGTATTTCAGGATGAAAGTGCAGCCCTGAAATCAAACCAGCAATTGCCATATTCTGTGAATATGCAGGTGTCTAACGATGCTGTAATTCCTGCAGGGGCTGATAAATTTCTTTAACCCTTACAGGTAAAGAGAGGTCAGAAATTAAAAACTTCTGAAACACTAATTTGCTTCTCCCATAGAATACAAAATCTGGGTGTTACTATGGCCCACACTCCTTTGGTGAATATTGGAACTATTCCAATACATATTATTGTGCATAACATGACCCCACAGGATATAACATTATCCAAGGGGACTACCATAGGATACATGCTGGAATCAAGTTATTACACTTTTGGATTCCAGATTAATGTAATTGGGCTGATACCTGAAGGATACTTAACTGAAGAACAATTAATAGAATCCTTTGCATCTATGCCAGAGGGTCTATTTAATATTCAGTCTATTTATCCCTTCAGCTCAGAGGAAGGCATCTGTAAAATTGAAGAAGTCTCTCTAGTATTTGATCAGCCGATCAAACAGCAAGATTACCCCATTACCCAGAGTCATGGGGGCAATGTAAATTATAATCAAGGGGATCTCACCTCTAGGTTGGAAGAAGCCTATGAAATAGGACAGCCTGAAATCTTTCCAGGATTTCAACAAATAGTCGAAGAGCAAATATCCTTAGCTAATGGCTGTTCCAGCGTAGATGAATGCCAACAGCTGCAAGAACTCCTGATGGAGTACAAGGATATTTTTGCTAGGGATTTTTATGACTGGGGGACTACAGACTTGCACATTGCAAGAATACAAACAGATCCCAATGCACCACCTGTCTTTGTTAAACAATACAGACTTCCTTTAGCCTCATATGATTCTCTTGCATAAATCATAAGGAACTTGGAAGAAAGAGGTATTATCAGACAGGTGCACAACTCTTACAACAATCCTATTCTAGGTGTTCTTAAGCCCAATGGACAATGGTGTTTGTGAGCTGATTTAAGACAGCTAAACAAACGAGTGTACATGTCTGGCTGGCCTGTACCATACATTGACCAGTGCCTTGCACAGATGCATGGATCCAAAATATTCACTGCCATTGATTGTGCGCAGGGATATTGGACCATAAAGGTACACAAGGAGGATCAGTATAAGCTAGCATTCTCATTCCAAAAGGTCCAATATGTATTTCAGAGACTTCCTTTTGGATACATAAATCCTGGAGATGAATTTGCTGTATTCATGTATAAGGCTATGACTGATGCGCTGGAAAGGGGGACCTTATCTTATGTTGATGATGTTTTAATCAAAAGCACAGACTTTGAAAAACACATTGCAGAACTCAGCCAACTTAAAAGGGCAGGTGTCAAATTATCCCTACAAAAAGCTCAATGGTGCCGCACTCGTGTAAACTTCTTGGGACATGAAGTTACTTCTGAAGGACTAAATCCTCAGAAGAAAAAGGTGGAAGCTATAGTAAATTCTAAAAACCCAACAAACTTAGAGGAATTGAGATCCTTCCTGGGTATGACAAATTATTCTCGTAAATTCATTGATAATTATGCAGAATTAGCTAAACCACTACTACTTCTTCTAAAGAAGGATGTGAAATGGCACTGGAGTGAGTCTCAAGAGACAGCCATCAAAGAGCTGAAGAGAATACTCACTCAAGCACCTTGTTTAGCGTACTCTGAAGGTGGTAAACCTTTCTTCTTAGAAACAGGTTACACAGATACACGCATGAGTGCTGTTTTATACCAGAAGCATGATAATTTAAGCAAATCCATTGCCTATGCAAGCAAAATTCTATCCCCAGTAGAAATCAAATTTAGCGATTGCGAAAAAGCCCTTTTATCTACTGTATGGGCTCTACAAAATTTCCGCAGCTATATACAGGGCGAGAAAATTATTGTAGAAACGGCCCACCAGCCTTTGCTATATCTGCAAAGTGAGAGAATAAGAGATGGGAATTTGTCTAATAGCCGCATAACAGCGTGGACTCTTTCCTTACAAGGCTGGCCTTTAGAAATTCGCTACAAGCAGAATAAAAAGAATCCAGTCGCACAGGGGCTTACTGAGCTCCACGACTGTACTGCTAAAGATCCTGGGGAAGAATTATCAGAAGATAATTTCCTGGAGGAACAATTGCTTTCCCCATATAAAATGTACAATGAGGACAATTGTCAAACATTACCTTGGGTGTATGTTGATGGTTGTTCTTACCATGCCACTATTGATAATGAGCGCAGATTAGTTGCTGACATTGGTATAACTTGGGCAAATGGATTCTCAAATATATCTATAGGTTTTAACAATGGACCAAGATCCAGTCAAGTTGCAGAACTAACTGCTATTCTAAAAACCATTAAAATGGCTATTGAACATAGTATTCATGAATTTGTGATCATAACTGACTCAAATTATGTGTGTGACAGTTTTGTTGAGTACCTGCCAACTTGGAAAAGAAATGGTATGCAGAAAAGCAATAACAAACCAGTCAAGCATGGCAAGTTGTTCTGCGAGATTGATAATCTGGTGGTATCCAATGATTTAACCATACACTGGAAAAAGACCAAGGGTCATTACAGGGTTCTAGGTCCTGATAACGAAGGCAATGATCTTGCGGATTCATTAGCCAAACAAGGAGCCATAACTGGAGAACTCTTTAATATTGACCACTTAATGGGTGCAATTCAAGTAGAAGCCATTACAAGAAACCAAGCTAAACAACAGAGTGAGCCTAACCTGGTACGATGGAGTCAGGATTCCCCTAGTGAGGACCTGATCACTAGTCAAAAAGATGACCCCATTGTAGGCATCTTCTATAAACACATAGAAGATCCTGAAAGCAACCCCATCTCAAGAGATGATTGTATTGGCAAAGAAGATCTTAGAATCTTAATGAAATCCAGAACACAATTCAAGTTACAGGATGGGTTGTTAATTAGAACCTCCAAAACTGGCATCCAGCAATGCGTAGTACCCACCAAGTTCAGAGGTCTAATGCTTCAACATGCCCATGATGCTCCCACATCTGGTCATCGTGGTGCCAAACTCACGTATGAAATAGTGCGTGGATTATGCTTTTTGGCCACACATGTTGAAAGATGTTCAAACCTACTGTCAAGGGTGTTTAATCTGCCCACAGTTCCAATCCACTGCGCCAACGCATAGAGCGCCATTGCAGAAAAGGGGGATGGTAATGCCATGGTTAGATATGCAAATTGATTTTATTGGTCCAGTAACAAGGTCATTAAGAGGTAACAAATACATGTTAACCGTGACATGCCTGTTCACTAAATGGGTAGAGTGCATCAGTGCACCTAACAACAGTGCTGAAACATTCACAGCATTGCTCATCAACCATGTGTTTTCCAGATTTGGCTTGCCCCAAAGAATCGAGTCAGATCGGGGAACCCACTTCACTAGCGAAGTGATGACCAAAATGTGGAAAATACTAGGGGTAAAAAGAAAGCTCTGTATTGCTTATAGAGCTGCCTCAAGTGGTGGTGTAGAGCGTTACAACCAGTCCATTGTTAAAATCCTCAAAAAGTTTGTGAGTGAAACGGATAAAGACTGGGATGTAAAACTACTATTATTCTTAATGGCATTAAGAGCAACTCCAAGTAGTGCTACCAAGATGTCACCGTTTGAACTGATGACTGGTAGGAGAATGGTTCTACCTCAGCATCTACTGTACCGTACATCAGACCTTGATAAATGCTGCCAATACCCATCAATATATGGAGAACCTAAGAAAGCACCTGCAATATGCCTTTGCATTTGCTCAAAGGAATTTTGAAAAAGTTGCAACTGCCACTAAAACCTATTATGATCTTAAAACGTCCAAAAAGGAAATAAATGATAAAGTTTGTCTTTATAACTTTGGAAGAGATCAGGTTAGGGAGAAGAAATTTCTTCCCTCATGGAAATGTCCTTTTGTCATTACCGACAAAATATCTCCAGTGGCCTATAAAATATGGATCCCCAAAAATGAAAGTTTCATAGATAAATGGGTCCATATCAATCAGTTGCGAGCATGTCATCCTAGGTCATGGAGGGAGAATGAAGTGTCATACCCCCAAATGCACTAAAAATATACTGTAGTTTAAAAATGCCTAGCTGATAAACATGAAGGCTCAAAAATGACAGACTTTCTACATAGAAGACTGTCTATGTCTATGATGTGTACGGTCAACACACTCACCAAGTACCACTGACTTTAAGCCAATTCAAATACATGTGTCCTACATCTATTTGAAGTTGGAAGGGGGATTTATGTCAGGGTATATGAATATTATAAATGAAAATTATATATATAATTTTCATATATATATATATATATGTTTTAAATTGTACTCTTGGAACCATTGTTAAAATACAGCATAGAAATGAATATATGTGTGTGTATATATATATATATATATATATATATATATTTACATGTACATATATTGAGACAACATATTATATATGAATATAGAAATTTGGGAGATTGTCTAATTTTCTAATATTACATGAGTATTTGCTTAGCTTGATAGGTGACTATTTTAGTCAGTCTAAAATGTTTAACTATGTCAGAATAATAACCCTTGTATCTCTTTATTTTTTTTTAGACATATGATAAGAAGATTCATGCATTCAGAATTTGTTAGAAATGTGAAACATGCTGTATTTACATGAATGCAATATCAGGATTTTAAATGCTATCAATCTTGAATAGTTAGCAATATAAATTACTTTAATATAATATAATGTTAAAGACACATGATGTTTCATATTAAAATAATCAGAAAAATGATATGATACTACCCCATCTATAATTAATATTGTAAGTGATTGATGCAGGAAGTTATGGTCTGATGAATAACCACTTCATAGAAATATTGAATTGTTAAAAATGTTGGATGGTGAAATGTATTGCTGTGTTGTTGCAATGCTGCCCCCGATGGACAAAATCCGGTGTTGCGATGCAGGTATTACAGCCAAGAGATGATTGGTTGTTGCAGGGATGCATCTCCCTGACAACATGCATTCCCAGATGAACCAATCCATGTTCAGTTTCAAAGGGCCAATCCGAGACAAGCTTCCGTTTGGGCGTTTCCAATCTCACCAATGATGGGTTCTGATCAAGAAAAGGGGAGGGGTGAGATCAGATGATTTAAGCCTGAGCATAGAGAAAAAAAAGGCTGCTGCTGGCTAACCCTGAAGGAAAATAACTGCTGCAGTTATAAAGCAAACAGCTATTTTTATGCTCCATATGCAGATATCCCCAATTTTTGTATTCTGAGGTGAGATTGTTCCTATTAAGAAATACTGGATATTGATTGGTGTTCAACTTGGTAATGTATTAAAAGATTGCTGTAGTAAATAAATTTAAAGAGCAGTTTGTATTTTAGTTCATATTCATAGTGTATGTATTGTTAAACATATATCCTCTATGAACTCTGCATAGCATATTTTAATAGTTTTTAAACGCTTATAATATTGATTCATATTCTGGATCCCATAAATATATTTCAATATGTTCATAGATATTAACTAATAATAAATAATTCAGGAATTTATATTAATTTTATTGTCTTAGTATATGCTTATTTGATTGTGGGTTTAGTTTAAAGAAAGATTGTTAAATATATTAAGTTATAACCCTGCCATATACTCACATTTTGTTTGGAGAGTACTGCTAAGATTCTTTTAAATATACTGACAAAATATACGTATTACTAAAGTATTAACTTAATTCTTCTTTTTGACCAGATACCCATTTTACTTTATTTTCAATCTCAGTATGTCCAGCCATGCAATTCATAAGGGGACAGTCTGACATTTAGTGAATTTAATTAAATTTGGGCTAGTGCTAGAATTACATATACGTCGCAAGCTTCAGCTTCAGTGCTGCAACCCGCGCCACCCGTAATTTCACCTTGCACATCGGGGTATTACATAAATCCCGCCGGCAGCTCATAAAGTGACTTAAGTCGGATAAACTAGTGATGTCCAGAAATGAGCGTAAATACAAATTTCTGGAGTCGCCATTGACTTACGGCACTTTAGAAACTGCCGACGCCTAAGAAAAGTAAAGGAAATAACAAATCTCCCGTAAAAGTCTAACACACCTCCCAAAAATAAGCCTGACACGTAAAAAACCCTATAACCGCAATCCCCCCTCTCACTACTAATAATAAATGTATTAACCCCTAGACCGACAACTCCCCACAACGCAATAAGCCTAATTAAACTATTAACCCCTATATCCGCCATCAAACCCACACCGCAAGTAATAACTAAATTATTAACCCCTAAATCCGCCAATCCCAACATCGCAAACTACCTATTAAAACTATTAACCCTTAATCCGCCATTAACCCACAACACAATAAACCTATTCAATATTGACCCCTGAACTACCAAAGCCTACAACGCAATAAACCTATTCAAGTATTTCGCCCTAAACCGCTAAAGCCCAAAAAGCAATAAACCTAACCCCAAATTACCAAATTAACCAAATACTAAAGTTATTACTATTACTAATATTACTATTAAATTAAAAAAACTAACACTACTTTAAAAATACAAATAAACTAAGTATAAATTAAAGGGACAGTCTAATCTAAATTCTGGAGTAAACTGTCCTTTTAAGCTACAATTACAGAAAATAAAAAAATCTAATATTACATAAAATAATAAAGAAAATTAAAAAATGACAAAAATTATATCTAATCCCTATGAAAATAAAAAAGTCCCCCCAAAATAAAAACACCCCCTAATCTAATAAACTACCAGTAACCCTTAAAAGGGCTTTTTGCAGGGCATTGCCCCAAGATAATCAGGTCGTTTTCAAAAAAATACACAACCCCCCCTAACAGTAAAACCCCCCACCCACCAACCCCCCCCCCAAATAAAATAATCTAACACTAAAAACTACCCATTGCCCTGAAAAGGGCATTTTGGGCATTGCCCTTAAAAGGACATTCAGCTCTTTTACTGCCCACCTATCAGGGTGCCAGGAATCAGACTGAGACGAGAAGTGCAAAAATAATCACACCTTTATTAATAGCAAAAAATAATAAAAAGTCCACAAGTCAAGTAACAAGCCAGGAGTCAAAACCAGAGCTGGTAGTCAGACCTGCCGAGTCAGGAGCCAAAGCGAATAGTCAGACGAGCCGGAATCAGGAACAAGGTAAACAGCAGTCAGGAACAAGCCAGGGATCAGGAACCAGGAAGGACGTCAGGCAGCCAGGTAATACACAGGAACTCTCACAAACAGGTCTGAGACAACGGAAAGGCAAAGCATACTGAACAGAGGCCCTTTAAATGATAAGTGATGACATCACAATTCTGAGACTGCATCCTGTCTCACATGGATGATGCACACCAGTCTGGCCATAAAATGAAGTGTAGCAAATGAGCAGCATCCCCCACAATGCACCATACTCAGGAAGAGAGGTGAGTAAAATGGCTGCCAGCAGCATATGGCAAACAACAGGGAAAAAACCCTGACACCACCCTATCTAAATAAAATAACCCCCCAAAAAAACTCTTATAAAACCCTAAGTCTAACCCCCAAGTGGTTCTCACCTGTCCTGGAGTCCGGTGAAGAAGGTCCAGTTCCAGGCGGTGAAGTCTTCTTCCAAGTGGCGACCTCTTCTTTCTTCTTCCAGGAACCAGCCGGCGCAGAGTGGAGGGCGAAGTTGAAGACCGATAACCGCGGAGCTGAAGACCAGCGACCCTGGAACTGGAGACCGGCGATCCTGGAACTGAAGCCCGGTGACCGCGGAGCCATGGAGCATGGAGGATCCTCTTCATACGATCTCCGCCGTACACTGAATAGGAATTCAAGATAAGCAATTAAAAATGGCATCCCTTGAATTCCTATTGGCTGATTTGAGCCTTCAAATTGAAATCAGCCAATCGGATGAGAGCTTTTGAAATCCTATTGGCTGTTCAGTTCAGCCAATAGGATAAGAGCTACTGAAATTCTATTGGCTATTCAAATCAGCCAATATAATTTCAGTAGCTCTTATCCTATTGGCTGATTTGATCAGCAAATAGGATTTCAGTAGCTTTCATCCGATTGGCTGATTTGAATTTGAAGGCTCAAATCAGCCAATAGGGATTCAAGGGATGCCATTTTTAATCGCATACCTTGAATTCCTATTCAGTGTACGGTGGAGATTGTATGAAGAGGATCCTCCACGCTCCATGGCTTTGCGGCTGCTGGTCTTCAGCTCTGCGGTCATCGGTCTTCAACTCCGCCCTCTGCTCCGGCTGGTTCCTGGAAGAAGAAAGAAGCGGTCACCGCTTGGAAGAAGACTTCACAGCCTGGAACAGGACCTTCTCTGCGGACTTCAGGACAGGTGAGGACCACTTGGAGGTTAGATTTGGGGTTTTTTGGGGGGGGGTTATTTTATTTAGATAGGGTGGGCAGTAAAAGAGCTGAATGCCCTTTTAAGAACAATGCCCAACAAATGCCCTTTTCAGGGCAATGGGTAGTTTAGGGTTTTTAGTGTTAGGTTATTTTATTTGGGGGGGTTTGGTGGGTCGGGGGGTTTACTGTTGGATGGGTTTGTCTATTTTTTGGAAAAAGAGCTGATTATCTTGTGGCAATGCCCTGCAAAAAGCCCTTTTAAGGGCTACTGGTAGTTTATTAGATTAGGGGGTGTTTTTATTTAGGGATTGGGTATAATTTTTGTAAAATTTTGTAATTTTCTTTATTATTTTATTTAATCTTAGATTTTTTTATTTTCTGTAATTGTAGCTGAAAGGGACAGTCTACTCCACAATTTTGATTAGACTGTCCCTTTAATTTATACTTAGTTTATTTGTATTTTTAAAGTAGTGTTAGTTTTTTTTTATTTAATAGTAACTTTAGTATTTGGTTAATTAGGTAATTTGGGTTCATTTAGGGGGTGTTAGGTTAGGGGGGTTAGGTTAGGGTTTAGCTTTATTGCGTTGTGGGCTATGGCGGTTTAGGGGTTAATACTTGAATAGGTTTATTGTGTTGTGGGCTATGGCGGTTTAGGGGTTAATACTTTAATAGGTTTATTGTGTTGTGGTCTTTGGCGGTTTAGGGGTTAATACTTTAATAGGTTTATTGCGTTGTGGGCAATAGTTTTAATTGGTAGTTTGCGATGTTGTGGTTGGCGGATTTAGGGGTTAATAATTTAGTTATTACTTGGGGTGTGGGTTTGATGGCGGATATAGGGGTAAATACACTTTATTAGTTATTGCGGTGGGGGATTGCGGTTGACAGGTAGATAGACATTGCGCACGCGTTAGGTGTTAGTTTATTTTTGCAGGCATTTTCGGTAGTTACGGTGCTCCCATACTCAGCGTAAGGTCTGCTACGGCTGCCCTTTATGGCGAGGTAAAAATGGAGTAAGATTTCTCCATTTTCGCCACGTAAGTCCTTGCGCTCGATTTACGATGCGGTCCTTTGTTAGCCTTTGGGAGTAAAAAATGCGTGCAACGGGTGAAATATACGTGCCGCATTTATATGTGGCGCTGTATATTGGATACCAAACCCGCGCAAAAAAACGGCGTCACCGGCTTTTGTGGGCGACACCGCATATGTAATGGAGCCCTTAGCTGGGACTTAAAAATATTGTTTTTTAACTGTATAAATGTTTGTAATTGTATTATTTAACTACCAGGATGTACAATGCTTAAAAAAAAAAAAAAAACACAGAAAAAAAAGCTTTTTCAAGAAAAACAACATTCCATTTTGTCATGTTGTTATAATGAATGTTTTTGTATTTCTGCACCACTCCTATTTTTCCTGTTAATAACTAAACCCCTTACATTTTACAGTTAGTATATAAAGAAGAATATAAGTATTTTATTTTTGAGTTTGTAAAATAAAGTGCTAGATTACAAGTGAGAGGCAAACAGTTTTGCGCAAGCGATATTGTCTTTTCACAAGCCCTTTTCATTACGCTAATATTACAAATTGAGCAAAATTGTGATTGCGCTAGCGCAGTCGCCATTTACGCTTCAATCCTTACCACGATCTCAGAGCTGTGGTTAACTGTTTTCCAAAACAAAAAAGTTGCACAAAAAACTTCAAAATACATTACAAAGTACAGTTTACACTCACATTAACACTTTCTAATAAAAATTATTCACAAACAATATTGCACACAAAAGTTATAAGGGCTCAAAGATATGAGATCTTGGGTGTTAGAAAAAAAAGCAGGCAAATGGCTTTAGCATTGAGTTACATATAGATACATTGCTAAATATGTATTTATATGTGTATATATGAATTTACAGTCATATATACACATATATAGAGTGACATATACAGTATACAAGAGCATTAGAACCCTTTGCAATTAAGTAGATGAAAACATGATAAAACATATATATGCAATATTCATATTTAAAGGGACAGTATACAACAGAATTTTTATTGTTTTAAAAGATTTATTACCCATTCCCCAGTTTTGCACAATCAACAAAGTTATATTAATATACTTTTTACCTCTGTGATTACCTTGTATTTAAGCATCTTCTGACAGCCCCCTGATCACATGACTTTGACTATTTAAAATCTATTGCGTTGCATTTAGTACTGGGTTGTGCTAACTCTTCAATAACTTCCCTGGCGTGAACACATTGTTATCTAAATGGCCTACATGAACTATCAGTCTACTGTCGTGAAAAGCAATTACAAAAGCATGTGATTAAGAGGCTGTCAATAGAGCCTTTGAAACAGGCAGAAATTTAAAGGTTTAAATGTTATAAAGTATAGTAATCTAACAATGGGCAAGATTACAAGTTGTGCGGTACTGCTATACCGCTGAAAAATTGGCCTTTGCGTGCGGAATAGCAGGTCACGCGCATAACAAGTCGCAACGATATGGCTATACCGCTAGTGTTTTAGCCTGTACCGCAACTCTCCATTCCGCATTCAAAATAATGGCTTTTGAGTGTGGAATTTTCAGGTCTCCTGTATTTCAAATTGTTTGGTCAGGCTATAACGCTATAATCGCGACACACTAAATTAAAGTATTAACCCCTAAACCTAATACCCCCTGACTTTAAATTAAAGTTACAATCTAACTACCTTTAAATAAATAAAAAACTTACCTGTGAAATTAAATAAAAACTAAGCTTAAACTATATATAAAGTATATAACTATTTGAAAAAAACTAAAATAAATGAAAAATGAAAAACCTAATTTACAAAATTAAACAATCTTAACACTACGAAAAAAAAAATAACATTACAAAAAAAAAATCAAAAACTAAAATTACGGAAAATAAAAAAAAAATCTAAGATTACAAAAAATTATACATGAAAATATCCAAAATAATAAAAATTAAACCTAATCTAATACCCGTATAAAAAAATAAAAACACCCCAAAATAAAAACACCCCTAATCTAACAATAAAATACCCTATAGCACTTAAAATGGCCTTTTGTAGGGCATTGCCCTGAAGCAATCAGCTCTTTTACTTAAAAAATTACAAAGTACCCCATAACAGTAAAACCCACACCCAACCAACCCCCCAAAATAAAAAACCCTAAGTCTAAAAAACCCTAAGGGCATTACCCTTAAAAGGGCAATCAGCTCTTTTGCTGCCCATAAAAAAAGCCCTAGTCTAAACCCCCCCCCAAAAAAAATCAAAACAACTAACACTAACCCCAAAAGATGTACTCACAGTTCCTGAAGTCTGGACATCCATCTTCATCCAGGTGGCGACATCTTCATCCATCGCAGGGGTATCATCTATCTTCATTCCGGTGGCCTGGAGCTGTGGCGGTGCGGAGTTGAGCAGGACCGGCGGTGATGATGATGGCATCAAGCGTGGAGGATCCTCTTCATGTGATCACCATCGCACACTGAAAATTGAATGCAAGGTACCCCTTTTATATTTGGGGTACCTTGCATTCCTATTGGCTGAAATATTCAAATCAGCCAATAGGATGAGAGCTGCTTAAATCCTACTGCCTCTTCAAGCTGTTTGCGCGATGGGTGGTTTTTTTCAACAACTTTCTTTTCTCCTTTGACTTCTATGGGGAATAAGAAAATGCGATCGTATTTTTATTTCCTTTTATTCTATATTACTTTCTATGGGGGAATACATGCACGCGCACGCAAAAAATTAAGATAGGATTTTTGCGCTATTCGGTTTACCGCTAGCTTACAATACGTCTTTTTGGAACTTGTAATACGAACGCAACCCGACTAGTGCAAAAAGCTTAACTCTAGTGGAGTTTTCGCAATCTCCACAAAAAAATACCGTTCCACTTGTAATCTAACCCAAAATTATATGTATTAAAAAAATCACATAATTGGAAGATCACCCTGCAGGCTTCAAGCCTAAACCTGCCACAGATCTGTCACTATTTGGTGTCAGGAGAAGTGATAAAATAGAATACTGCAAACAATGTTCTGCTTACAAAATGGCTAGCCTTCTCAACTCCGGATGGCTCCTCCTAATAAATGGTCAGCGAACTTTGTCTTTGGAAACCAATTGCAGCAAACAAAGTGTTAATGCTTTAGAAAGTTTTCACACTCGATTAGCATGATATTTTATTGCAAGTCTGTAGGAAAATATTGTAATTACAGGAGTTTACTGCCTCATGAAGGACCATAAAATGTTTATGATGATGGCAGTGATAAGTATGCCCACACAGAGAGAAGGTAAAACCTCTTTACGGTCATGCTGCAGGTACAGGTAGACATTTAAAATAGCTTCCTCCATCTGTTCTAAAAATGTCAGTACTGCATATGTCTATTTAAAAGCTAATAGCTATGTAAACAAGAGGAATCAGCATAAATCAACCTCCCAGTGGGCGTGAGAGTGCCCAGCCGATTTGAAAAGGGTGTTTTTGCCGATGCCTTGAATACGATTAACACTTACCACCAGCTACTTTCCTGAGTACATTGTCCCTATAAAGGGACACTAAAGTCAAAATTAAACTTTCATGATTCAGATAGAGCATGCAATTTTAAGTAACTTTCTATTTTACTCTTATTATCAATTTTTCTTCGTTCTCTTGGTATCTTTATTTGAAAAAGTAGGAATGTAAGCACAAGAGCGGCCCATTTTTAGTTCAGAACCTGGGTTGCACTTGCTTATTGGTGGCTAAATGTAGCCACTAATTAGCAAGCTCTAGCCAGGGTGCTGAACCAAAAATGGGGCGGCTCCTTTGCTTACATTCCTACTTTTTCAAATAAAGATACCAAGAGAACGAAGAAAAATTGTTTATAGGAGTAAATTAGAAAGTTGGTTAAAATCACATGCTCTATCTGAATCATGAAAAAAAAATTGGGTTTACTATCCGTTTAAGCTCTGCATTGCAAAACAAACAAACAAATTGGTTCCCATCCCAGCACATTGGAATTTCCATGTGAAGTGCATCCCATGGATTTTTGTGGGGTTTCCGGACATTAAGCCGTTTAAATCTATGTGAAAGCCCCATGTTAACCATTTTATTACTAGGTTTTCTGAAGCATTCACGTGCCATAACATTATCTATAGTTATGTGGGGATACCTGTGTAATCCATCAGAAATCAAGTTTCCATAACTTTTTTTTTTTACAGGATTTCTAGACCCAGGATAGGTTCAAAAAATATTTTCTATCTCTGTTGAATGTCATATGTCATTGTTTCTCAACCACGGTCCTCAAGTACCCCCAACAGTTTAAGTTTTCATTATAGCTGAATCAGTGCACAGGTGAAGTAATCAGCTGATAAGTAACCATGGTTGCTAACCTGCACTCACCCATCAGCTGATTACTTTACCTGTGCACTGGTTCAGCTATAATGAAAACATGGCCTGTTTGGGTAAAAGTAAATTGGAAAGTCAACACCAGAATTTTTGTTGTTTTAAAAGATAGATAATCCCTTAAAGGGACATTAAACCCAAAAATTTTCTTTCATGATTCAGATAGAGGACACAATTTTTAAAAAGTTTCCAATTTACTTCTATTATCAATTTTTTTTCATTCTCATGTTATTCTTTGTTGAAGATATACCTAGGTAGGTAGCGTGCACATGCCTGAAGCACTACATGACAGGAAATAGTGCTGCCATCTAGTGCCCCTGCTAATGTATAACATTGTTGAAAAACTGCTGCTATATAGTGCTGCAGACACTCTTGAGCTTACATTTCTGCTTTTCCACAAAGGATAACAAGAAAACTAAGAAAATTTGATAATAGAAGTAAAATTAGTAAGTTGTTTAAAATGTTATGTTGTATCTCAATCATCAAAGAAAAAAAATGGGTTTTATGTCCCTTTTAATACCAATTCCCCAGTTTTGCATAACCAACACAGTTATAATACACATTTTATCTCTGTAATAACCTTGTATCTAAGCCTCTGCAGACTGCCCCCTTATTTCAGTTCTTTTGACAGACTTGCATTTTAGCCAACCAGTGCTCACTCCTCTGTGAATTCACATGCATGAGCTCAATGTTATCTATATGGAAACACATGAACTAACTCCCTCTAGTGGTGAAAAAATGTCAAAATGCATTTAGATTAGACGTGGCCTTCAAGGTCTAAGACAATAGCATATAAACCTCCTAGTTTTAGCTTACAACTAAGAATACCAAGAGAACAAAGCAACATTTGTGATAAAAGTAAATTGGAAAGTTTTTTAAAATTACATGCCCTATTTGAAACATGAAAGTTGACTAGACTGTTAGCATGTCTGCTTCCTTATCTAGCTGAAGGCAGTGGCTACACTGAGAATTTCTAAGTGCTCATTGTTGTTTGCTGATTTTTTTAACACAATGTTTTACTTTGATGTTTTTATTAAAGGAGTACTGTTTCTTTAATAAGAACATTATTTTAGTAAATATTGAAAGCAGCTATCAAAATCATCCAAATGTTCAGTTAATGATAAATTTACAAAAAAAGTATCTGACATTATTAATTACAGGAATGTCACCAATTGATACTTTCAGACATATTAGGCAGGTGTAATCAATATTGATGTTTATATTTAATTTAACATATTTTTTACTTCCATTAAAGTCTGTGAACATCCTTCAATACACTTTCCTTTTTTTTCCATGTTTTTCTTTTGCTGTTATATTATTTTTCAGTTCAAACTGTAGTTTGCCTTGATGGGAATAGCTTAGAAAATGAAGCCCATTTTTATTCAAACTTCTATGAAATCCATGTACTAATCAGCATAAGCTGATTTGGAGCCCTTATGGGTAAAAAGAAATGCCAAGATACAGCGCTACACTACCCTCAGATGAGGGTTGGGTTGCTAAAGATGGTTTCCACGACTAGAAATGTGTATACATAAAGGTTAATATATAATATTGTGTTACACAAAAAATATATATAAAACCATGTGAAAAAGTACTTAAAAGGTAAAAGATTAAAAACAAAATATATATATATAAGATGTGATATTAAAATGTATTAAACAAACATTTTATTAACATAAACTGACAGTTAAAAATACAGTTAAAAATAGATTCAACAATCTAATGGATTGCCCCATACAATGTCCAAGAAGTTATGTCCTATGTAACATACAAGTGTTTAAGTCCCATACCAAAATGTCCAAAGCAAATGTTCAAGGTTAATATCCAAAAAAAATAAAAATAAAAAAAAATGATAAATAAATAAATAAAAATGATAATATGTCCAAAGTTGGTGTAAAAATCAAAAAGGTGAAAAAATGTAAAAAATATAAAAAATATATTAAATATTTTTTGAAAAGATGAAAAAATGAATAAAAATATATAAAAAATATATGAGTTGTGATCAGCAACCCATATGGAAGGAATATAATATATGTGATAGTGAATAATTCTCGTGAGGTGTACACCTAAAAAGTGTGTATAAAAATGTGTGTATATAAAAGGGTGTGGTAAAAAATGTGTCATAAAAAATGTGTCATAAAAAAGGATTCAAAATCCTGCTGAAATAAATAAAGTCCAAATTGCTCCAAAAAAATGTGTATATAATTCCAAGTATTCCAAATGTGAGTGTAGAAAGTGCTGGGTTGATGTTCCTCTTCTTAAAAGGTTATCAAATGTAATGGGATATCCTCCTGTACCTAAAAAAGTATACAGAAAATAGACATAGTGCAATAAAATCACTTTAGAATGACAACAACAGTATTCTACTCACCAGATATATTCTGAGCTGCAATACCAGTGTATAGCCAACGCGTTTTGGTCCTCAGGGACCTTTCTCAAGACTGGTAGCAGCTGTCTGGCTTCTACACCTTAAGTGTGTTTTGATAGCCAATGGGATGGTTTGTGGAAATTGCGCCTAAAATTCTCGCCAAAAATTCGCGGTAAATTTTTTTTTTTTTTATTCTCATTTAAAATACATTTCCAGAAATTGATAATTATATTGTCCCCCATTTCTATTATGTCAAAAATGCGCGTGACATCCGAAAGGGGAAAGAATATATATCATGTGTATTTGCCGGTGGAAGTGCCAACTCATTTTGGCATATTGGGGTTATAGTATACTGACTTGGCAAAATGCAAAGTTGCCTATATGAGTGTAAATATATGTAATGGCATTGTTCCTTGTAGTTGTGTTATTACATAAAAAACAATCTCTATGTGAATAAGTTTAATTATATAAAAAGATAAAATGATAAAAAATAATAAAAAATATATGACATATGAATGAAAATTGGGATTGGTATTGGAAGCTCAGAATGTCTGGTATAGAATAAAAATACAAATATCTGGTATAAAAATAAAAATGCAAATACAATATATAAAAAATTGTAAGATACAAATAAGGGCATATGGATATCCATATGTTGTGGGTACAAAATTATAAAACCGTTATGTTAGAGTTATATATTTATTACCTAACATTACGTAAACAGAGGTAGACATTACTTAAAACAGGAGTTGGTATTATATTGCATAGTAGTGTGTTTGGAACCTATTACTGTCAATAATATTTCTATCCTGAGGATCTCAATGTCCTATATAGTTTCAGGAGTCTGCCAATAGGTTTGGGGGCAGCTTATAAGTACAAATATATAAATATCTAAAAAATATAGAAAATTTGTGTAAAAATATTATTATAAAAATATTATGTAAAAAATATATTATGTAAAAAATATATATATTGTAAAAGCTTTTGGAACCTTGATTTTAAAAAAGGTTTTGAACCCCAAAGAAACCTTTTTAAAACTTTTTTTTAAAAAACATTTAAAAATTGCTTTGGTTTTAAAATTTCTTTAATTTTTAATTTGATTGGTTGAGAGTGGTGCTTGTGTTTGAAACAGTCTACTTTCTTCCCATCTTTCCATCTTTCCTGATTTTCTGGTGTCTTTTGGAGAGTTGGGAGTGGGAGAGAGTTTGTTTTCTCTTGTTAAGTGTATCCAGTCCACGGATCATCCATTACTTATGGGATATTAACTCCTCCCCAACAGGAAGTGCAAGAGGATTCACCCAGCAGAGCTGCTATATAGCTCCTCCTCAAACTGCCATTACCAGTCATTCTCTTGCACCCAACGAATAGATAGGATGTGTGAGAGGACTGTGGTGATTATACTTAGTTTCACACCAAAACAGGAAGGAGCTGTTGCTCGCTACAGACAAGGCTGGAGACCTAACCAGTCCTGGAACAAGGGCAAGCAGGCCAGGAAACCTGCTGCTGCCCCTAAGACAGCATGAATCGAGGGCCCCCGATCCGGGAATGGATCTAGTGGGGGGCAGACTTTCTCTCTTCGCCCAGGCTTGGGCAAGAGATGTCCAGGATCCCTGGGCGTTAGAGATCATATCTCAGGGATACCTTCTAGACTTCAAATTCTCTCCCCCAAGAGGGAGATTTCATCTGTCAAGGTTGTCAACAAACCAAATAAAGAAAGAGGCGTTTCTACGCTGCGTACAAGATCTTTTATTAATGGGAGTGATCCATCCGGTTCCGCGGTCGGAACAAGGACTAGGGTTTTACTCAAATCTGTTTGTGGTTCCCAAAAAAGAGGGAACTTTCAGGCCAATCTTGGATTTAAAGATCCTAAACAAATTCCTAAGAGTTCCATCGTTCAAAATGGAAACTATTCGGACAATTTTACCCATGATCCAAAAGGGTCAGTACATGACCACAGTGGATTTAAAGGATGATTACCTTCACATACCGATTCAAAAAGATCATTACCGGTATCTAAGGTTTGCCTTTCTAGACAGGCATTACCAGTTTGTAGCTCTTCCATTCGGATTGGCTACGGCTCCGAGAATCTTCACAAAGGTTCTGTGTGCTCTTCTGGCGGTACTAAGACCGCGAGGAATTGCAGTAGCTCCGTACCTAGACGACATTCTGATACAAGCTTCAAGCTTTCAAACTGCCAAGTCTCATACAGAGTTAGTACTGGCATTTCTAAGGTCGCATGGATGGAAGGTGAACGAAAAGAAGAGTTCTCTCTTTCCACTCACAAGAGTTCCCTTCTTGGGGACTCTTATAGATTCTGTAGAAATGAAGATTTACCTGACAGAAGACAGGTTAACAAAGCTTCAAAATGCATGCCGTGTCCTTCATTCCATTCAACACCCGTCAGTAGCTCAATGCATGGAGGTGATCGGCTTAATGGTAGCAGCAATGGACATAGTACCCTTTGCACGTCTACATCTCAGACCGCTGCAATTGTGCATGCTAAGTCAGTGGAATGGGGATTACTCAGACTTGTCCCCTACTCTGAATCTGGATCAAGAGACCAGAAATTCTCTTCTATGGTGGCTTTCTCGGCCACATCTGTCCAGGGGGATGCTATTCAGCAGGCCGGACTGGACAATTGTAACAACAGACGCCAGCCTACTAAGTTGGGGCGCTGTCTGGAATTCTCTGAAGGCTCAGGGACAATGGAATCAGGAGGAGAGTCTCCTACCAATAAACATTCTGGAATTGAGAGCAGTTCTCAATGCCCTTCTGGCTTGGCCCCAGTTAACAACTCGGGGGTTCATCAGGTTTCAGTCGGACAACATCACGACTGTAGCTTACATCAACCATCAGGGAGGGATAAGAAGCTCCCTAGCAATGATGGAAGTATCAAAGATAATTCGCTGGGCAGAGTCTCACTCTTGCCACCTGTCAGCAATCCACATCCCGGGAGTGGAGAACTGGGAGGCGGATTTCTTAAGTCGTCAGACTTTTCATCCGGGGGAGTGGGAACTTCATCCGGAGGTCTTTGCCCAAATACTTCGACGTTGGGGCAAACCAGAGATAGATCTCATGGCGTCTTGACAGAACGCCAAGCTTCCTCGTTACGGGTCCAGATCCAGGGATCCGGGAGCGGTTCTGATAGATGTTTTGACAGCACCTTGGACCTTCGGGATGGCTTATGTGTTTCCACCCTTCCCGATGCTTCCTCGATTGATTGCCAGAATCAAACAGGAGAGAGCATCAGTGATTCTAATAACGCCTGCATGGCCACGCAGGACTTGGTATGCAGATCTAGTGGACATGTCATCCTGTCCACCTTGGTCGCTACCTCTGAAACAGGACCTTCTGATCCAGGGTCCCTTCAAACATCAAAATCTAATTTCTCTGAAGCTGACTGCTTGGAAATTGAACGCTTGATTTTATCAAAACGTGGTTTTTCTGAGTCAGTTATTGATACCTTAATACAGGCTAGGAAGCCTGTTACCAGAAAGATTTACCATAAGATATGGCGCAAATACTTATATTGGTGCGAATCCAAGAATTACTCATGGAGTAAGGTTAGGATTCCGAGGATATTGTCTTTTCTACAAGAAGGTTTAGAAAAGGGTTTATCCGCTAGTTCCTTAAAGGGACAGATTTCAGCTCTGTCCATTCTTTTACACAAACGTCTGTCAGAAGTTCCGGACGTTCAAGCTTTTTGTCAGGCTTTAGCTAGGATCAAGCCTGTGTTTAAAACTGTTGCTCCACCATGGAGTTTGAACTTAGTTCTTAATGTTTTACAGGGGGTTCCGTTTGAACCCCTTCATTCCATTGATATCAAGTTGTTATCTTGGAAAGTTCTGTTTTTAATGGCGATTTCCTCGGCTCGAAGAGTCTCTGAGTTATCTGCCTTACATTGTGATTCTCCTTATCTGATTTTTCATTCAGACAAGGTAGTTCTGCGTACTAAACCTGGGTTCCTACCTAAGGTGGTCACTAACAGGAATATCAATCAAGAGATTGTGGTTACATCTTTGTGTCCTAATCCTTCTTCGAAAAAGGAACGTCTGCTACACAATCTAGATGTAGTCCGTGCCCTGAAATTTTATCTACAGGCAACTAAGGATTTTCGACAAACGTCTTCCCTGTTTGTCGTTTATTCTGGTCAGAGGAGAGGTCAAAAAGCTTCGGCTACCTCTCTCTCCTTTTGGCTTCGTAGCATAATACGGTTAGCCTATGAGACTGCTGGACAGCAGCCTCCTGAAAGAATTACAGCACATTCTACTAGAGCTGTGGCTTCCACTTGGGCCTTTAAGAATGAGGCTTCTGTTGAACAGATTTGCAAGGCTGCAACTTGGTCTTCTCTTCATACTTTTTCCAAATTTTACAAATTTGACACTTTTGCTTCTTCGGAGGCTGTTTTTGGGAGAAAGGTTCTTCAGGCAGTGGTT
Source organism: Bombina bombina (assembly GCF_027579735.1). Lineage (NCBI taxonomy): Eukaryota > Metazoa > Chordata > Amphibia > Anura > Bombinatoridae > Bombina > Bombina bombina. The sequence goes on from NC_069501.1 coordinate 121,525,851, forward strand.
CCTTCCGTATAAAGAGCCTGCCTGTCCCTCCCGTCATCCGTGTACTTTAGCTTTGGTATTGGTATCCCATAAGTAATGGATGATCCGTGGACTGGATACACTTAACAAGAGAAAACATAATTTATGCTTACCTGATAAATTTATTTCTCTTGTAGTGTATCCAGTCCACGGCCCGCCCTGTCACTTTAAGGCAGGTAATTTTTCCATTAAACTACAGTCACCACTGTACCCTATGGTTTTCCTTTCTCTGCATGTTTTCGGTCGAATGACTGGTAATGGCAGTTAGGGGAGGAGCTATATAGCAGCTCTGCTGGGTGAATCCTCTTGCACTTCCTGTTGGGGAGGAGTTAATATCCCATAAGTAATGGATGATCCGTGGACTGGATACACTACAAGAGAAATAAATTTATCAGGTAAGCATAAATTATGTTTTTTGCTTCTCTTATAATAGGTGGAATATTTCCGTGTTGCTGTTAAGACCTTTGGGAAAGATGCAGTCTAGCAGGAAGATCCACTTTGATTCTACTCTCAGAAGTTGTTTTTCAAAATCCCCTCCTCTCCAATTTTTGGTGGGTCTACTAATGCCCATATATTTGAACGTTTTGTTGCTTCCTTTGTGTTTTTCTTTAAAATGTTTGTATAGTGGAAAATCTTCCTTTCCCCATTTTATCTGTAAAAGATGCTCGCGGATTCTATCTCGCAGTTTCCTAGAGGTTTGCCCTACATATTGTAGTCCACATCCACATTCGATTAGATATATGATGCCTGAATCCTGGCATCTGATCATCTCTTTCATATTAAAAGACTCCTGTGTTATATTGGATTTGAATATGTTACTCTTCTTGCCATGTTCGCAAGCCTTGCATGTCAGGCAGGGAAAGAAACCTTTAAGTGGTTTCCCATGTAGATCTTTCATTGTGGTTTTCCTAGTTACTTTGGGGACACTAGGAGCGATCATTGTTTTAATGTTTTTTGTTTTTCTGTAAATGAATGTTGGGGATTCCTTTAGATCTTTCCCAATTATATTGTCCTCTTTCAGAAAGTGCCAGTGCTTCTTTATTATTTTTTCGATTAGAAACCTATTTTCGCTGTATTCAGAGATGAAAGGTACTTGTATGGTAATGTCCCTTTCTGGAGTCTTGTCCTTATTTTTGTATTTCAGCATAGACCCTCTATCCATTTTCTCCACTTCTTCAATCGTTCTGTTTATGGTTGCCACATCGTATCCTCTGTCCACGAATCTTTCTTTTAGGATTTTTGACTGTTCTTTCCATTTTCCTCTGTCTGAACAATTCTTTCTGATCCTCATTAACTGTCCTTTCGGGATGTTTGATTTCCATCTATGGTGGTGACAACTGGTCTGATGGATGTAATTGCTACAGTCCACATCCTTAAAGTACGTAGAAGTAGAGACTCTTCCTTCTTTTATCGTTATGTCTAAGTCCAGAAAGTGGATATTTTTCTTACTTATCTCGTGCGTGAATTTCAAGTTCATGGTGTTATTATTCATCACATTAATAGTGTGTTGGAGGTCTTCCACAGAACCTCTGCATATAATGAGGATGTCATCTATGTATCTTTTGTATAGGACCAGGTCTGCGCCTGCTGGGCAGGAGTCCCAAAAGAGGTTCTCCCATTTACCCATGTATAAGTTGGCGTAGCTAGGCGCAAACCTGGTCACCATAGCTGTTCCGCATATCTGGTTGTAGAACACTCCTCTGTCGTTGAAGTAATTATGGCTGAGGATATAGGAGATACCCTCCACAACAAACTCCCTTTGTTCCTGACTCAATTCTCTGTCCTTTTTCATGAAGTACTCCACTGCTTCTAAACCCAAGTCGCGTGGGATACTCGTATAAAGAGCAGTGACATCGCAGGTAGCTAATATGTATCGGTCGTCCGATTCTAGACTATTGAGTAGGTTCAGGACTTTTGTGGAGTCCTTGAGATAGGAAGGTAGTTGTTGTACATGTTTCTGAAGTCTTCCATCAATGTATTCTGATAGGTTGCAGGTGATGGAGCCAATACCGGATATGATCGGCCTTCCGGGGGGGTTATCCAACCTTTTGTGTATTTTAGGAAGGTAATAGAATACAGGTATCCTTGGATGTTTCATAGATATATACCTGTATTCCTGATTGTTGATAATACCTTTCCTTTTTGCTGACAGAAGTATGGAGTCCAGCTCTTCTTTATATCTTCTTGTGGGATCTGAGTTTAGTACCTCATAAGTCTCAGAATCTCCCAAAATCCTGTCTGATTCTTTGTTGTAATCTATTTTGTTTAGGATTACAATGCCCCCTCCCTTGTCAGCCGATTTTACTACAATGTCTTTGTTGTCTTCTAGACTCTTGATGGTATTTGTTTGTGTCTTAGTCATATTTTGGTGGAACTTCCTAATGTTGTTGTTGTTTAATCTCTTTATGTCATCACATACTACATTTTCAAATGTTTCGATGTGAGGTCCTTTATGTGAAATGGGGAAGAAAGTGGACTTTGGTTTCAGATCTGTGTAGTTAGGTTTATCTTGTGTCTGGTGCCCATTCTCTCTTATATTTATGTTTGTATTGGAATGTGAATTGGTTTTTTCTAATGCAGATTTGCAAAAAAATCTTTTAAGGGTAAGTTTTCTTACCAATTGTTTAACATGTGTATAGGTCTGGAATTTATCCAGACCCCTTGATGGAGCATAGGATAGACCTAAGGCCAATACTTCTTTGTCCTTATGGCTTAGATTTGTGTTGCTCAAATTGTATATCCCTCTATTCTTTAGATCCCTTGAGACATTGTCGTTAGAGCTAGTAGAGGGTAAAGTTATTTGTGCATTTTCGCATCTAGTATGTGCCTGAGGTGTTATTTGAGACTTCTTTTTTAGCCTTATCCCTGCTCTTCTGCCTCTATGGATTTTCTTTTTTGACTTGGAGTTGTGAACTCCTCTACATCTTGTGTTCTGTTTTTTCTCTTTGACTGTTTGTTTCTGTCTAAGAGTGCTGGAGGGCCTTCCCCTAAAAAATGTTGTTGATTATCATGATTTATGGTAGTGCCTGATGATTGAGTGTTCGAATTCCTCAGGGCTGGAGGAGCAGGGCTGTTTAACATATCCATATTTCTCAGATTCTCAAATCTGTTAGTGTTTGGTGTGGGAGTGTCAACCCAAGTATTTCTAGATCTATTGTTGTGAGATTCTCTATGCTGATAACTCTGATTAGCTCCAAAATGTACTTTTGGGTACAATTGTTTGTGTTTGTAACCATAGTTGTCTCTATTCTGGTAGGTATCTCCTCTCTCATAGGATGGGAATCTAGTATGTATTGGGTTGTGAAAATTGGTGGGTGATCTACCCCTAAACTCCCCACCTCTTGTTTGTACATGTTGGTATGTCCCCCTGTAGTCTCCTTGTCTGAAGCGATTATCATATCCCTGATATGGGGTCCTATGATAATGTTGGTAACTTCTAAACTGGGGTGGTCTAAAATGTGGTTGTTGTATCTGGCCCCAATCTTCCATTTCTCTAGGTCTAGGATAATCTCTGTAGTTCCTATGATTGTAATTTCTATTATTGTAGCTCCTAGAGTGGTAGAGCCCTCTGTGGTGTTGGTCTCTGGGGTTTTGATGGTTTCTTTCATAGAATGTGTTATTATTCTGATTATAGGGAATAGGTTGATGATTACTATTGTCATTTTGTCCCCATTGGTTGTGTGGGTTTCTGTTCCTTTCTCTATTCCTATTTCCCCTTGGGGCGACTTCGGTCCATTCTTCCTCTTGTGTCTGTGTTGGATTAGTCTCTATATGTGGTTCAGTCCCTAAAGTCGTATCGGACTTTTTTTGAGTGGCTAGGTTTAGCCATCAAAGAAATCTCACAAAAATTGATGCAGATAATTATAGACTATCGAGGATATCTTTTGATAGCCCTAGATAAAAATATAAAGGAGGAAGAAAATAAGATGGAGCACATCAGAGACCTGAGTGTATTTAAAACTAAGCAGGAACAATTATGTTCTAAGATTAAAAAGATTAAAGATGACATCTCTAAAAAGACTAAGAAAATCCATAGAGACTTAAACCTAGCCACTCAAAAAAAGTCCGATATGACTTTAGGGACTGAACCACATATAGAGACTAATCCAACACAGACACAAGAGGAAGAATGGCCCGAAGTCGCCCCAAGGGGAAATAGGAATAGAGAAAGGAACAGAAACCCACACAACCAATGGGGACAAAATGACAATAGTAATCATCAACCTATTCCCTATAATCAGAATAATAACACATTCTATGAAAGAAACCATCAAAACCCCAGAGACCAACACCACAGAGGGCTCTACCACTCTAGGAGCTACAATAATAGAAATTACAATCATAGGAACTACAGCGATTATCCTAGACCTAGAGAAATGGAAGATTGGGGCCAGATACAACAACCACATTTTAGACCACCCCAGTTTAGAAGTTACCAACATTATCATAGGACCCCATATCAGGGATATGATAATCGCTTCAGACAAGGAGACTACAGGGGGACATACCAACATGTACAAACAAGAGGTGGGGAGTTTAGGGGTAGATCACCCACCAATTTTCACAACCCAATACATACTAGATTCCCATCCTATGAGAGAGGAGATACCTACCAGAATAGGGACAACTATGGTTACAAACACAAACAATTGTACCCAAAAGTACATTTTGGAGCTAATCAGAGTTATCAGCATAGAGAATCTCACAACAATAGATCTAGAAATACTTGGGTTGACACTCCCACACCAAACACTAACAGATTTGAGAATCTGAGAAATATGGATATGTTAAACAGCCCTGCTCCTCCAGCCCTGAGGAATTCGAACACTCAATCATCAGGCACTACCATAAATCATGATAATCAACAAAATTTTTTAGGGGAAGGCCCTCCAGCACTCTTAGACAGAAACAAACAGTCAAAGAGAAAAAACAGAACACAAGATGTAGAGGAGTTCACAACTCCAAATCAAAAAAGAAAATCCATAGAGGCAGAAGAGCAGGGATAAGGCTAAAAAAGAAGTCTCAAATAACACCTCAGGCACATACTAGATGCGAAAATGCACAAATAACTTTACCCTCTACTAGCTCTAACGACAATGTCTCAAGGGATCTAAAGAATAGAGGGATATACAATTTGAGCAACACAAATCTAAGCCATAAGGACAAAGAAGTATTGGCCTTAGGTCTATCCTATGCTCCATCAAGGGGTCTGGATAAATTCCAGACCTATACACATGTTAAACAATTGGTAAGAAAACTTACCCTTAAACGATTTTTTTGCAAATCTGCATTAGAAAAAACCAATTCACATTCCAATACAAACATAAATATAAGAGAGAATGGGCACCAGACACAAGATAAACCTAACTACACAGATCTGAAACCAAAGTCCACTTTCTTCCCCATTTCACATAAAGGACCTCACATCGAAACATTTGAAAATGTAGTATGTGATGACATAAAGAGATTAAACAACAACAACATTAGGAAGTTCCACCAAAATATGACTAAGACACAAACAAATACCATCAAGAGTCTAGAAGACAACAAAGACATTGTAGTAAAATCGGCTGACAAGGGAGGGGGCATTGTAATCCTAAACAAAATAGATTACAACAAAGAATCAGACAGGATTTTGGGAGATTCTGAGACTTATGAGGTACTAAACTCAGATCCCATAAGAAGATATAAAGAAGAGCTGGACTCCATACTTCTGTCAGCAAAAAGGAAAGGTATTATCAACAATCAGGAATACAGGTATATATCTATGAAACATCCAAGGATACCTGTATTCTATTGCCTTCCTAAAATACACAAAAGGTTGGATAACCCCCCCGGAAGGCCGATCATATCCGGTATTGGCTCCATCACCTGCAACCTATCAGAATACATCGATAGAAGACTTCAGAAACATGTACAACAACTACCTTCCTATCTCAAGGACTCCACAGAAGTCCTGAACCTACTCAATAGTCTTGAATGGGACGACCGATACATATTAGCTACCTGCGATGTCACTGCTCTTTATACGAGTATCCCACACGACTTGGGTTTAGAAGCAGTGGAGTACTTCATGAAAAAGGACAGAGAATTTAGTCAGGAACAAAGGGAGTTTGTTGTGGAAGGTATCTCCTATATCCTCAGCCATAATTACTTCAACGACAGAGGAGTGTTCTACAACCAGATATGCGGAACAGCTATGGGGACCAGGTTTGCGCCTAGCTATGCCAACTTATACATGGGTAAATGGGAGAACCTCTTTTGGGACTCCTGCCCAGCAGGCGCAGACCTGGTCCTATACAAAAGATACATAGATGACATCCTCATTATATGGAGAGGTTCTGTGGAAGACCTCCAACACACTATTAATGTGATGAATAATAACACCATGAACTTGAAATTCACGCACGAGATAAGTAAGAAAAATATCCACTTTCTGGACTTAGACATAACGATAAAAGAAGGAAGAGTGTCTACTTCTATGTACTTTAAGGATGTGGACTGTAGCAATTACATCCATCAGACCAGTTGTCACCACCATAGATGGAAATCAAACATCCCGAAAGGACAGTTAATGAGGATCAGAAAGAATTGTTTGGATAGAGGAAAATGGAAAGAACAGTCAAAAATCCTAAAAGAAAGATTCGTGGACAGAGGATACGATGTGGAAACCATAAACAGAACGATTGAAGAAGTGGAGAAAATGGATAGAGGGTCTATGCTGAAATACAAAAATAAGGACAAGACTCCAGAAAGGGACATTACCATACAGGTACCTTTCATCTCTGAATACAGCGAAAATAGGTTTCTAATCGAAAAGATAATAAAGAAGCACTGGCACTTTCTGAAAGAGGACAATATAATTGGGAAAGATCTAAAGGAATCCCCAACATTCATTTACAGAAAAACAAAAAACATTAAAACAATGATCGCTCCTAGTGTCCCCAAAGTAACTAGGAAAACCACAATGAAAGATCTACATGGGAAACCACTTAAAGGTTTCTTTCCCTGCCTGACATGCAAGGCTTGCGAACATGGCAAGAAGAGTAACATATTCAAATCCAATATAACACAGGAGTCTTTTAATATGAAAGAGATGATCAGATGCCAGGATTCAGGCATCATATATCTAATCAAATGTGGATGTGGACTACAATATGTAGGGCAAACCTCTAGGAAACTGCGAGATAGAATCCGCGAGCATCTTTTACAGATAAAATGGGGAAAGGAAGATTTTCCACTATACAAACATTTTAAAGAAAAACACAAAGGAAGCAACAAAACGTTCAAATATATGGGCATTAGTAGACCCACCAAAAATTGGAGAGGAGGGGATTTTGAAAAACAACTTCTGAGAGTAGAATCAAAGTGGATCTTCCTGCTAGACTGCATCTTTCCCAAAGGTCTTAACAGCAACACGGAAATATTCCACCTATTATAAGAGAAGCAAAAAACAAACTCTCTCCCACTGCCAACTCTCCAAAAGACACCAGAAAACCAGGAAAGATGGAAAGATGGGAAGAAAGTAGACTGTTTCAAACACAAGCACCACTCTCAACCAATCAAATTAAAAATTAAAGAAATTTTAAAACCAAAGCAATTTTTAAATGTTTTTTAAAAAAAAGTTTTAAAAAAAGGTTCCAAAAGCTTTTACAATATATATATTTTTTACATAATATATTTTTTACATAATATTTTTATAATAATATTTTTACACAAATTTTCTATATTTTTTAGATATTTATATATTTGTACTTATAAGCTGCCCCCAAACCTATTGGCAGACTCCTGAAACTATATAGGACATTGAGATCCTCAGGATAGAAATATTATTGACAGTAATAGGTTCCAAACACACTACTATGCAATATAATACCAACTCCTGTTTTAAGTAATGTCTACCTCTATTTACGTAATGTTAGGTAATAAATATATAACTCTAACATAACGGTTTTATAATTTTGTACCCACAACATATGGATATCCATATGCCCTTATTTGTATCTTACAATTTTTTATATATTGTATTTGCATTTTTATTTTTATACCAGATATTTGTATTTTTATTCTATACCAGACATTCTGAGCTTCCAATACCAATCCCAATTTTCATTCATATGTCATATATTTTTTATTATTTTTTATCATTTTATCTTTTTATATAATTAAACTTATTCACATAGAGATTGTTTTTTATGTAATAACACAACTACAAGGAACAATGCCATTACATATATTTACACTCATATAGGCAACTTTGCATTTTGCCAAGTCAATATACTATAACCCCAATATGCCAAAATGAGTTGGCACTTCCACCGGCAAATACACATGATATATATTCTTTCCCCTTTTGGATGTCACGCGCATTAAGCGTGTCACTTCCGGTCTGCAAATAAACGTCACTTCCGGTGGGCCCTAACATCCGGTATAAACATCCGGTGAGCGGAAGCTAAGGAGAATTGGACAATTTTTGCCTAAAACTCAATGCACTCATTTTTGACATAATAGAAATGGGGGACAATATAATTATCAATTTCTGGAAATGTATTTTAAATGAGAATAAAAAAAAAAAAAAAAAAAATTTTTTTTTTTTACCGCGAATTTTTGGCGCAAATTTTTGGTGCAATTTCCACAAACCATCCCATTGGCTATGGGATAAAACACACTTAAGGTGTAGAAGCCAGACAGCTGCTACCAGTCTTGAGAAAGGTCCCTGAGGACCGAAACGCGTTGGCTATACACTGGTATTGCAGCTCAGAATATATCTGGTGAGTAGAATACTGTTGTTGTCATTATAAAGTGATTTTATTGCACTATGTCTATTTTCTGTACACTTTTTTAGGTACAGGAGGATATCCCATTACATTTGATAACCTTTTAAGAAGAGGAACATCAACCCAGCACTTTCTACACTCACATTTGGAATACTTGGAATTATATACACATTTTTTTGGAGCAATTTGGACTTTATTTATTTCACCAGGATTTTGAATCCTTTTTTATGACACATTTTTTATGACACATTTTTTACCACACCCTTTTATATACACACATTTTTATACACACTTTTTAGGTGTACACCTCACGAGAATTATTCACTATCACATATATTATATTCCTTCCATATGGGTTGCTGATCACAACTCATATATTTTTTATATATTTTTTATTCATTTTTTCATCTTTTCAAAAAATATTTAATATATTTTTTATATTTTTTAAATTTTTTCACCTTTTTGATTTTTACACCAACTTTGGACATATTATCATTTTTATTTTTATTTTTTTTGGATATTAACCTTGAACATTTGCTTTGGACATTTTGGTATGGGACTTAAACACTTGTATGTTACATAGGACATAACTTCTTGGACATTGTATGGGGCAATCCATTAGATTGTTGAATCTATTTTTAACTGTATTTTTAACTGTCAGTTTATGTTAATAAAATGTTTGTTTAATACATTTTAATATCACATCCTATATATATATATTTTGTTTTTAATCTTTTACCTTTTAAGTACTTTTTCACATGGTTTTATATATATTCTTTGTGTAACACAATATTATATATTAACCTTTATGTATACACATTTCTAGTCGTGGACACCATCTTTAGCAACCCAACCCTCATCTGAGGGTAGTGTAGCGCTGTATCTTGGCATTTCTTTTTACTCTTAACTTTTGGAGTCTGGTTGGGAGACTCCGCCTATATCAGATATAGCTTGTATGGTATTATTGTGGCGCTGATAGATATACATTCATTTGAACTTGGAGCCCTTATGGGGCAGGTTTGCACATGTGAGCCTGCTTCCTGCAGGGTGAGACGAAGCAGTCATCAGACTGTTGCTTCTTATAATTTTCTCTACCTCTGGTTTGGTGGAGAGAAGTCACCCTTAACAGAATGATTGACAGGCCCTTCACCCGCTCAATAGGTTACACGAGGGAAGGGGGCAGCATTACACGCTCGTTTGAGTGTGGAAGGGTACATTCAGGTGCAGGTACATACAGGCAGCAGACTACAGGATCCTTAGCCCGTGTGCCACAAAGCTATGCAGACAGGTTCTCAAGTTGAGAACTATGTCCGCACAGCATTTAATATATGGCGCCCTATGTATTTTTTTTAATTGGGAATGTTTGATGGATGCAAATTCAAGACTTTGTTAGCACAATTTACAAGTGCTAACAACTCAATTTTTTTTCCACTTGGTTTCCTTTTAATTATCTTAAAATAAATAAAAACTTACCTGTGAAATAAAAGAACCTAAGCTTAAACTATAAATAAACCTAACATTACTATTTAAAAAAAAATAAAAGATACCAAAAATAAAAAACCTAATTTACAAAATTAAAAAATCCTAACACTACGAAAAAAAACAACCCCTAACATTACAAAAAATAAAACAATTCTAAAATTATGAGAAATAAAAAAAATCTAAGATTACAAAACATAATAAACAAAATTATCCGAAATAAAAAAATTAAACCTAATCTAATACCCGTATAAAAACAAAAAAGCCACCCCAAAAATAAAAAAACCCTAATCTAACACTAAACTACCAATAGCCCTTAAAAGGGCCTTTTGTAGGACATTGCCCTAAAGAAATCAGCTCTTTTTGGAAAAAAAAATAACAAAGTCCCCCCTAACAATACAACCCCCAACCCCCCAAAATGAAAAAGACCTAACTAAAAAAATTCTATTCTACCCATTGCCCCTAAAGGGGAATTTGTATGGGCATTGCCCATAAAAGGGCAATCAGCTCTTTTGCTGCCCATTAAAAAATAAAAAAATCTAAAAAAAAAACTCACTCCAAAAAACCCACAAAAAAACTGACACTAACCCAGACAAAGGTACTCACCATTCCTGAAGTCTGGCAGTGAAAGTCTTCTTCCAGACAGATCCATCTTCAATCTTCATTGCGGTGTTGCAGAGCCATTTTCAATCTTCATTCAGGAGTCCTGAAGCTGATGAGGCGCGGAGCAGTGCAGGATCGGCAACGATGCTGACATTCGATGTGGAGCCTCCTCTTCATGCGATCGTCTGCCACACATTGAAGATTTTCTATTGGGATAGCTTGCATTCCTGATTGGAACAGTCAATATGATTTAAGCAGCTCTTATCCTACTGGCTGATTTGAAATTTTCAGCCAATAGGAATGCAAGGACCCCAGTATAAAATGGGTACCTTGCATTCAATCCTCAGTGTGCTGCGGACGATAGCATGAAGAGTACCTCCACGTCCCCGAAGACTGCCGCCGTTAAAGACCGCTTTGCACCTCAGAAGACTGCTCTGTACCTCCGGGAAGAAGCTAGAAGATGGTCCCTCAATGGATGAAGATGGATCTGCTTGGATAAAGACTTTTCTCCGGAAGAAGATGGATGTCCTGACTTCAGGATCGGTGAGTACATTTTTTGGGGTTAGTGTTAGGTTTTTTTTTTTTTTTTTTTTAAAGATTAGGGCTTTTTAAAAAAAAATTATGGGCAGCAAAAGAGCTGATTGCCCATACAAATGCAATGGGGTGCTTCGGTTTATTTTAGTTGTCTTTTATATTTTAGGGGTTTAGGTGAGTGGGGGGTTGTATATTATTAGAGGGGACTTTGTAATTTTTGTTTAAAAAAGAGCTGATTTCTTTAGGGCAATTGGTAATTTATTGTTAGATTAGCGTTTTTTTTATTTTGGGGTGACTTTTTTGTTTTTTATAGGGGTATTAGATTAGGTTTCATTTTTTTATTTTGGATAATTTCGTTTTTTATTTTTTGTAATTTTAGACTTAGTTTTTTTGTAATGTTAGTTTTTTTTCATAGTGTTAGGATTTTGTAATTTTGTAATTTAGGTTTTTTATTTTTGGTATATTTTATTTTGTTTAAAAAGTTTTTATTTATTTTAAGGTAGTTATATTGTAACTTTAATTAAAAGTTAGTGGTGTGTTAGGTATAGGGGTTATTAGTTTAATTTAGCTTGTCGCGATGTTGGTGTTTGGCGGTTTAGAGGTTAATAGGTTTAGTTTAGTATTTGCGATGCGTGTGGTGTGGTCGGATTAGGGGTTAATAACTTTATCTAGTGTCAGCAATGTCGAGGGTGGCGGATTAGGGGTATTAAGACTTAGGGGCCCATTTATCAAGCTCCGTAAGGAGCTTGTGGGCCCTTGTTTCTGGCGAGTCTTCAGACTCTAAAGACCGCTGCTTCATAAACCTGTCCGCCTGCTCTGATGAGGCGGACAGGAATCGCTGGAAATCAACCCGATCGAGTACGATCAGGTTGATTGACACCTCTCTGCTTGTCGGCCGCGAGTCAGCAGGGGGCGGCGTTGCACCAGCAGCTCTTGTGAGCTGCTGGTGCAATGTTAAATAGGGAGAACGTATTGCTCTCCGCATTCAGCGAGGTCTTGCGGACCTGATCCGCATTGTCGGATCAGGTCCGCAAGACCTTTAATAAATAGGCCCCTAGGGGTTTATGTTAGGTTGTTAGGTTTTTACACAACCTTCATGTCTCTATAGACATCAATGGGGAATGAGTTGTAGTGATCGCCATTCCGCAATTGCAGGTGTTAGTTTTTTTATAACACTTTTTCTCCATTGATGTCTATGGAGGAAAACGTGCACAAGCACGTCAAGTCAGGACTTGGCTTTTGTGCGCTATGGAGCTTATCACACCATATCGCACAACACAAGAAGCTTTTTTTGTAACATGTCATGGCAGCCTATGGAAAGTGCGGTACCGCTAAATTTTTAGTTACGCACCGGGTTTAGAGCACAACTTGTAATCTAGGTGAATGCTTTTAAAAATGTTATATAATATTGAGCACTAGAGGGCAGCTGCAGAAATGCTAAGATTTCTGTCATAAATTGCAAAATGCATGTCACTCTTGATCCTATCTAGATATGCTTTTCAACAAAGCATATCAAGGGAATGAAGTTCATTTGATAATATAAGTACATTGGAATGTTGTTTAAAATTGCATGCTCTATCGAAATCATGGAATCTTAAAGGGACAGTGTACTGTAAAATTGTTTTTGTTTCCTTAATGTGTTTTTAGTGACTTGTTATACTAGCAGTAGAGTATAAAATGAATAAGATAGTGATCCTTTATGCTTATTTTTGTATTTAAAATAGCTGATTTTATTAGAGAACAATTGAAAATGAACATTGTATTGCTTATCTCCACTACCTCCCACTAGGAGTGTAATTTCTTCTGCTAGCTTTGTTTACAAAGCTTTTCTATAGCCTATACATAAAGGGACACTCAAGTCAAAATGAAAATGAAACTTTCATGATTCAGATAGAGTATGCAATGTTAAACAACTTTCCAATTTACTTCCATTAACAAATCTGCACAGTCTTTTTATAATTACACTGTTTGAGTAACCAGCTCCTACTGAGCATGTGCAAAAATTAATAGAATATACGTATATGCATTTGTGATTGGCTGATGGCTGTCACATGATACAGAAGGAGTGGAAATAGACATAACTTTGAAATTTGTGAGAAAAAAAAATCTACTACTCATCTGAAGTTTAGATGAAATGCTATTGCTTTTTCTTTTTATCATGCATTTGTTCATTATGCAAATCTACTGTATTTACTCATTGTTTAAGTATAGTAAAGTTTAGTATAGGTAGGGATATCACAGGCAAAAGCAGATATTTCAAATACAGATAAAAAGGCAAATTAGATATTTGTAAACAATTTAATACACCCCAACAGGTAAATTAATCACTGGGAACAAATTAAAGGGGAGAAAAAATTAGGGTAAAATATCCCTTTAAAGGGATACTGAACCCAATTTTTTTCTTTTATGATTCAGATAGGGCATGCAATTTTAAACAACTACTCCTATTATCAATTTTTCTTTGTTCTCTTGGCATCTTAATTTGAAAAAGCAACAATGTTAGCTTACAAGCCAGCCCATCTTTGGTTGAGCACCTTGGTAGCGCTTGCTGATTAGTGGCTAAATGCAGCCACCAATAGGCAAGCACTATCCAGGGTCTGAACCAAAACTTGGCCAGCTTTTAAACTTATATTCCTGCTTTTTCAAATAAATATACCAAGAGAAAGAAGAAAAATTAGTAATAGGAATAAATTAGAAAGTTGCTTAAAATTGCATGCTCTATTTGAATCATGAAAGAAAAAGAAAAAAATTGGTTTCAGTATCTCTTGAATTTTGACTTTTATGTCCATTTAATATGAAGGAGGGGCTCCATCCTCTCAGGAAGGAAGTGGGGCAATTTCAAATTCAATCTTATATGAGATATTTAAATGGACTCAATACTCATATGCTAAATCACTTGAAAGATATGCAGCACAACTGTAAAAAGTTGATAAGAAAATGTCACTTGAACATCTCTATGTAAAAAAGGAAATATCTTACCTTAAAAATGTATTCAGCTCACCAGAGTAAGTGTTGTGTAAAGTTATTCTTTAGCTGCTGTCCAACTGCAAGTTGGAAAAAACTAAACAAAACAAAAAAAGTGCTGAGGAAATGTTTTGCCTTTGCTGTGATCTCATGAAATTTCACTGAAATCTCACGATATTTCATACTTAAACTGAACAGGAAAATAACATGACTGTGCCTGCACATGACAGATGCACACCCCCTATCAAGTCCTGGGGCAAACATCCTGACTGGCTGCTTAAAGTCTCTTTACAGTAGAGTTTGAACATTTGAGGTAAAATATCTTCCTTTTTACATAGAGATGTTCAGGTGATATTTTCTAGTCAGCTTTTTACAGCTATGCTGCATCACTGGGTATCATAATGTCATCACTGATTCATGTAAAATTAACTTTCATATGTTTCATCTTATGCCTTCATTATTATAAATCACAAATAGTAAACATATAAGCAATTAAATCTGAACAAATGTTTATTTCAAATAATTTACTTTTTTTTAATATCTTTTTAATATCTTATATAACATCAATATGTCTGGTATTCTAGGATTTCACAGAAATTATCATGAATAATATATATTTTTTTAGAAAAACAAGGAAAAACACTTATTATGGACAAGGTCCTCTGGACATGTTAACATCATTAGTGATTAAGTAGATCTATTCATGATATCTATTATGTCCATACATGGTTATAACTATTAACATGAAAAATAATAATAATTAAATTATTCTGCGAACATACTAGTTGCATTAATCACTCTACATAATATGGGATATACTGTATATCGTAAAGTACCCAGAGATCTCTGAGTAAAATTTAAGTATTGAAATATCCCATAAACATTAACTTCATATTTTCAGCAAAACTTTTAAACTTATATAATATACAATAAGGTTATGCTTAAAGGGACATAATACTCATATGCTAAATCCCTTGAAACTGATGCAGTGTAACTGTAAAAAGCTGACAGGAAAATATAACCTGAGCATCTCTATGTAAAAAAGGAAGATATTTTACCTCAAAATTTCCTCAGCTCACCAGAGTAAGTTCTGTGTAAAAAAATATACTTCAGCTGCTGCCCAGCTGCAGGTGAAAAAAAATATATGAAGAAATGAACTGCAGCCAACCAGCATCAACAGTGCTGAGGTCATGAACTCTTTTACTGTGATCTCATGAGATTTCCTAGTAAACTTCCTTAAACTGAATAGGGAAATAACACGAGTGTGCATGAGGCTCACTCCGTTGCCTGTCCCGGGACAGGCATACTGATTTGCTGCTTAAAGTCCTTTGCAATGGGGTTTGAATACTTAGGACATTTTGAGGTAAAATATCTTTCTTTTTTACATAGAGATGTTCAGGTGATATTTTCTAGTCAGCTTTTTACAGCTATGCTGCATCACTTTCAAGTGTTTCAACATTTGGGTACCATGGTCCTTTAAGTATTTCTTTCAGTTCTAAGTTTACATTTTACACAAAACAAAGAAAAAAAAGAAAATATGAAATTGCAGATCTCAACCTCTGGGTGAAGATAATATTCACATTTCCAGGTTAATTCCATATCCAGGTAAAACCTTTATTGTATACAAAACTTCACAGAGGTTTTAGCCTTATGCAAGGGGAGGGAGATGGGAAAAGGAGGATAAAACAAACAAACAAAAAAAATCACACACACAGGGGGGAAAGAAAGGGAGGAAAAGGAGGGGAGGGGAATTCACATACTGTTTCCCCAATTAACTGAAAAGGTACCATTATCAATATTATGTTTGAACCGGTCTGAACCCTTAAATGGGGAAACAACTTGTATTTGGGACTCAGCCACTAAGGACACAATCAGAGTTTTCCACTTGGAGAAAAAACACTGCATCTGTTTTTCATTAAATATCCTCAAACCAAACTGTTCTAGTATCATCTGATTATGTACCGTTTTTACAAACTCAGTGAATGTAGGCCCCATTCTGTTCTTCCAATTCTTTTAAATCAGATTTCGCCCTATCAGAATTATTGTGTTTATAAGTTTATAATGGGTATTAGTAGTAGAATACTTGGTCAGGAAAATGATCTGTTTGGGTTGGAGTCTGAGATCCCCATTATATAATCTATTGAACCAGAAAGTCACCTTCCTCCAGAACTGGTAGATTTTGGGGCAATGCCATAGGCAATGTAAAACATTTGCTGAAGCAGCATTACATCATTCTTTGCTGTATCATTTTGTTAGACTAGAGGGTGTAATATATAGTAAATTATTATAATACTTTCTCTTGGGAGATCTACCAATATCCTATACTATTTTAAAAATAAGGTTTCAATATGTCCCCCCAATAAAAGCTAATAATAGTTTTATATAGAATTGAAATAGACACTCCCTTCTGAGTATGCTCTAATATCTTTGACTATTTCTCCTAGGGAGATATCAGGTCCCACTTCAAGTTTAAGAGATTCAATCCAATGTCTAGTCTGAAGGTAGGCAAAGAATGTAGATCTTTGAAGATTAAACGCCAAGCTCAGGTCCTGAAAGGGTCTTGCCCGTAGTATTCTATTTTCGCACACTTCCCTGATCGATCTAATATCTCTCCTGGCCCAGAGACTAGTTACACCTTGTTCCAAACCTGGACCAAATTCCGGGTTTCCAACTAGGGGCAGAAATCCTGACCTACGATAGTTAGTGTTGATTTCTGTACAAACACTTTGCCAGGCTCTGACTGATTATATACCTAAAGGTGTACAATTGCACAACGTTTGCTGGCAATTTAAAGAAAGGTATGTGTAAAACAGCTTTCAATGCAAACGGGTATATTAAAGGGCCATAATACCCAAATGTTTAAACACTTGAAAGTGATGCAGCATAGCTGTAAAATGCTGACTAGAAAATATCTCCTGAGCATCTCTATGTAAAAAAGAAAGATATTTTACCTCAAAAGTTCCTCAGTAGCCACCTCCTATTGTAAAGGATTTCTAAGCAGCATTTTAGTGTGTCTGTCCTGGGACATCTTAGGGGATGAGCATTGTGAACTCTCATATTATTTCACTAATCAGGTAAAGGAAGCTTAGTATGAAATCTCATGAGAGTTAAGTCAAATCTCATGAGATCACAGTAAGAGTTCATGACCTCAGCACTGCTGATGCTGATTGGCTGCTGTTCATTTCTTCATTTTTTTATTTTATTTTTACCTGCAGCTGGGAGCAGCTGAATTATAACTTTTTACACGGAATTTACTCTGCTGAACTGAGGAGATTGTGAGGTAAAATATCTTCCTTTTTTATATAGAGATGCTCAGGTGGTATTTTCCTGTCAGCTTTTTACAGTTATACTGCATCAGTTTCAAGTGATTTAGCATATCAGTATTATGTCCCTTTAAGTTAGATTAAATCTCAGTAAAGGAAACATAGTTCTTTTTCTGTAATCTAGTCTAGCGCAAACTTACATAGTGTACCATAGTTATATAATTGAATATTGGGAAATGCCAACCCACCATTAGCTCTTGGGAGTAGCAATTTAAAAATAGAGATATGCGCCTTTTTCCCTTGCCAAATAAAATGGGAGCACATCCTATGAAAGATAACAATGTCTTTTCTAAAAAGGAGTAATGGTAAATTTTGCAAAAGATAAAGCAGCCGTGGCAATATGAAGGATTTAATTAGCGTAATGTGTGAAGATAAGGAGATGGTGCCGATCGTTGGTGGGTGGGAGCCATAGCAGGAAGGCAGGTGGGTGGCCCATCCCTGGATCAGTTCTGGCTAGCAGTTCCGGCACTGCGCACAAATGTTGTGCACGTGCGTGAGGGTGTGCGCGCGAGGGGGCAAGCATGTACGTGCATGCTATTAAGTTATAACTGCTAGTGCATCTGTAAAGGGAAGGAGGGAAGTAGAGGAGCAATAATAAATTAAGTATTGGCAAGGGATCTGTTCAGGGGGGCAGCTACACTACAGAAAAATGAGGTATATTGAGAAAAAATTTTTTTTTGACCAAACTGGGTACTGGCATACAGCTGCCAGACTCAGTACCCAAGATGGCAGCAAATAGATAGAGGGGGGAGGGTTAGAGGGTTGTTTGGGGGGATCAGGGAGGTTGGGGGTTAAGGGGGGATCCAACACTGCATTATAAGTATAACATATATATATATATATATATATATATATATATATATATATATATATATATATATATATATATATATATATATATAAAAAGCCTTTTATTTTAGTAGTGGCAGGGACATGAAACCCACATTTTTTCTTTCATGATTTAGAAAGAGAATGCAATTTTAAACATCTTTCTAATATACTTCTATTATCTAATTTGTTTTATTCTCTTGAAATTCTTTGCTGAAAAGCATATCTAGATATGCTCAGTGGCTGCTGATTTTTTGCTGCACATAGAAGCCTCATGTGATTGGCTCACCCATGCGTATTGCTTTTTCTTCAAATAATGATATCTAAAAAATGAAGCAAAATAAATAATAGAAGTAAATTGTAATGTTGTTTAAATTTGTATGTTCTATCTGAATCCATGTACTAAGCCGTCAATTCATCCGTCATTTTAGACACGGCTAAACTTGCTGTTACTCGCCGCGGGCGAAATGGTGTCCGCTGTTGCTATGTACTAATAATCCCACAATAAATAGACACGTCTAGCCCGCCGCGAGCAGTGGCGGAATATTGATAAATTTGACGCCTCGCTCGCCGCGACTAAGCTGATGTACTTAACTTTCAGTTGAATTGTCTGGCCAATTGTTAACATGTAACATGTAAGTTGTCATGAACGTCATAGTAGTCGCGGGAATAGAATTTTGCTCCTATAAATGTACAACTTTTCTAAACAACTTTATTATTGTTCCAAAATTTTTGGAGAGTAATTACAGAGCGCTCTTTTTGTGATCTTTATTTACAAATTCGATATGGCTTCATCTGGATCTGAAACCACTTCAAAATCCAAGAATCCTCACTTTTCTCATCAGCAAAACGTTGTTTTGATTGACATGATTATTGACTCTTATGATTATACTCTCCTTCTTCTAACGATACGATTAGCTACATTTCCAGTATTCTGTCTTCTAGCCCGGATTTGCATCACACGGAGAATAAACAAAAACAGAATTCTCTCCATAGCTGCTGAAATGAACAATGTAAGTACATTGCTGATATTACTGCCTTTTATATATGTCTAGACTGGCGTCTAGAGTGACTTTCCTATTGTTTTGTACCTTGCCCGCCACCTAAAAGGTGGCGAGGCAAAAATAACGAGGTGGGGGCGGAGATTGACGCGAGCGGACAAATAGATTTTTTAGTACATTCGTTTTTGGCGAGTTGGTGGTCAAATGTGTCTAATTACAGTAAAAAATGGAGAGGTAGCGAGGTTTGGCGGATAAGTACGCTCGCAATTTTAAAGATGCGAGTTTTAACATAATTGACGGCTTTGTACATATCAGTTTGTGAGTTTTGACGCAAGATTTGTTGCGGGTAGCTCGCTGACTGCTTAGTACATGGAGCCCTTTGTGTTTAGTGGCCCTTTAAGATGCCAGTGACAATTGTGAGGTGGGGGAGGTAAGAAAGCTGTTCAAGAGGGGTCAGGGAAGGATCAGGGGGTGGGATATGTCAGGTGGGAGGCTGGTCTCTACACTAAAGCTAAAATTAACCCTACAAGCTACTTAATTAGCCCCATCACTGCTGGCCATAATACAAGTGTGGTGCGCAGCGTCATTTAGCTGCCTTCTAATTACCAAAAAAACAACGCCAATGCCATATATGCTAATTCTGAACAAAGGGGTTTCCAGAAAAGCATTTACAAAATTATTTGTGCCATAATTGCACAAGCTGTTTGTAAATAATTTTAGTGAGAAACCTAAAGTTAGTGAAAAAGTTAACAATTTTTTTATTTGATCGAATTTTGCGATGAAATGGTGGCATGAAATATACCAAAATGAGCCTAGATCAATACTTGGGTTGTCTACTACACTACAGTAAAGCAAAAATTAACCTTACAAGCTCCCTACAAGCTTCCTAATTTACCCCTTCACTGCTGGGCATAATACAAGTGTGGTGTGCAGCGACATTTAGCAGCCTTCTAATTACCAAAAAGTAATGCCAAAGCCATAAATGTCTGCTATTTCTGAGCAAAGGAGACCCCAGAGAAGCATTTACAATCATTTGTGCCATAATTGCACAAGCTGTTTTTAAATAATTTCAGTGAGAAACCTAAAGTTTGTGAAAAAGTTAACAATTTTTTTTATTTGACGGTGAAATGGTGGCATGAAATACAGGTGGCCCTCGGTTTACAACGGTTCAATTTGCACCATTTCAGAATAACAACCTTTTTTTCAGTCATGTGACTGCTATTGAAAAGCATTGAGAAGCAGCACATTGATTAAAATAGCCAGTAGGTGGAGCTGTCCGCTTGTGTTGCAGCAAAGATATGCAAGCCAAGCAAGCTGAAATTAATCAGTTTTAACCAGACCTGAGCTGTTGAGCAGATTTCAAAGGAACAAGATCTTCCTGTCTATAAATCATTCCAGATTGGAATGCATATAAAGAACTGTTTGCAGAAAGTCTGTGTTGTGTGATTATTTTATTAGGTTTATAATGCTGTTTAGCAAATGTTTTTGTTCATTTAACTTAGTTTAATTATATATTCTGTGTTGTCTGATTATTTTATTAGGTTTATAATGCTGTTCAGCATTTAAAGTCTTCATTTCAAAGCTTTAAAAATAATGTATTAGGTGTTACTCATGACAATTTTGAGAGCCTGGGGCCTGGAACCTAACTCCCTCACTTCCTATTGACTTACATTATAAACTGGGTTTCAATATACAACGGTTTCGATTTACAACCATTCCTTCTGGAACCTAACCCCGGCGTAAACTGAGGGCTACCTGTATACCAAAATAGGCCTAGATCAATACTTTGGGTTGTCTACTAAAAATAAATATATACATGTGAAGGGTTATTCAGGAATTCCAGTGTTCTAATGTAACTATCGCTAATTTTGAAAAAAAAAAAATGGGTTGGAAATAGCAAAGGGCTACTTGTATTTATTGCCCTATAAAAAGCAAAGAACATGTAAACATTGGGTATTTCTAAACTCAGGACAAAATTTAGAAACTATTTAGCACGGGTGTATTTTGATGGTTGTAGATGTGTAGCAGATTTTGGAGGTCAAAGTTAGAAAAAGTGTGTTTTTTCCATTTTTTCATCATATTTTATAAAAAAAATTTATAGTAAATTATATGATGTGATGAAAATAATGGTATCTTTAGAAAGTCCATTTAATGGCGAGAAAAACTGTATATAATGGGCTCGATTTATCAAACTTTGTTCAAGATCGCCGTTCCGTTCTCCGTCAAGTACTCTGCATATCGCCATCCGATAGGCGCACATGTGCGCCATTATTTATCATAAAAGGGGTCGTATTTCTACGTTACTTTCCAAAGGCGAGATGTGGCGTGATATTGATAAATCTCGCCGTTATTCATATATTTGCGCCATATTTATTATTAAAAATGTCTTAAATTAAAGCGCATATGAGAAATAAATGTGAATTCTCATTGATTACTTTTTAATTTGTATTGTTCAGTTATCAATGTTACAAATTCGATGTGTGCTTTTCAATAAACACAAAATTTATTTATATTTACGATAATCGCTAACAATGTTTTAAAAATTTGAATATAATAATTGTGATCATATTATCACATTCTCTCACATATAAATCTTAAGTTAAATGGTAAGATTAAAATTTAATGTTGAAATAACACAATTTTTTTATATCTACTTTATTATTTGTTGTATCAATGTTTATATTATTTAAGAAAGCACATCAAGATCTCATTCAAAATTGTATTACAAATTATATCTTTGTATTGACTTTTGAACTACTTATCTAAACATGAGTTTATGTATTTCAAAGATATAACCCAACCCTTTGATCTAACCCAACTCTTATATTTATATCCACCTCCCCCCTCAGCATTAATATAGGTTTTTTTAGATTAAATAAACACACACACACCTTTAAATTGAAAAATATATGTATTTATTGTAAACCAAAATAAAAGTTATTTTCATATCATAATATTTTTTTTTATTTAAAACTGAAAAGAAATAATTTTTTTCTTTATTGTTCCTAATTAAAAGGATTGATATTTTTCTCTTAAGTTTTGCACTTTTATGTATGTCCTCATCAAATTATTTTCAACTTCCAGCAGGGTATCCAAAATTTCTTTTTTGTTTATAGTTATTTCTTGATCTTCAGGCACTATACCAATGAGAAATAGAAAAATAGTTATGTCATGACTTGAATACATTTCAGTAAAGTATTACAAGATCAATAGTGTTTTAACTAATGCTAACACAGACAAAAGACTAATCTCTTGTTAGAAGGTTTTATCTACACCTCTGTTGTTATTTAAAAGCATGTCATCTTGATAATACTGTGTACACGCACATGCATCTTTTGTTCCACACAATAGTGAAAGCTAAAGATTGTTATGATACAAAAGAACTCACTCCAATCATAAAATTCCGTTACATTGGATGAATTAGATTGCATTTCTTCTTCATGTTCAAGGTTCTGTCCTTCATCTTGAATAGCTGAAAGACATACATAATTATAACAGGAATACTTATGTAATAGAACAATGCTGATTGAAATCCATATCTCTTTTCAATAATTATTCACTAAAACAAAAGTTCTATTTTAGTACAAATAATGACATATAAGGAGTGACTGAATAGACATATGAACCTACATATATTAGTGTCTTGTTGTTGCTCGCTATTTGGTGAATCTTGATTCATATTATTATTTTCCTCTTCAACAATTATATCTTCAATGGCATTTTGGTCTGTATCTTCTTCAATCATGTCTATAATTAATATGATTATAGTCATTAAATAGAATAATTTTATTTATTTGTAAGATATATGTTAAGGAAATCTACCTTCATTGTCAGATTCATCATCAATGATGGGCATTGGCCTTCTGCGACGTTGTCGCCTTTTTTTCTTTTTCCCTTTTTGTAAAAATTTTGAACATATAAATGTTAATATCAATGATGAGTTATCTTAATATTAAACATTTTAGTAACTATATTCATACCTGTTGTCATTATAGCCTCAGACTCCAGAAAAACAGTCGGTAGTGGATCACAATCAGCTTCTGGACTGGATGGATTCCATTTTATTGGGCGCAGATAACGGGGCCTTTTTCTATTTTTGACTGTTAAAAATTGAAATACAATTGTATTTATATTGTTAATCGATTGTACAGTACAACATCAGACTGAAACAATTACATTGTTAATACTGTTTCACAAACCGCAATAAATCTAAAATGGATACAAAATTTGCAATTCTTATTAGGGTCCTTAATTTAGATTGTCTCCGGATTAGATCATTATAACGCTTCAGGCACTGTTTTCTAGTCCTATTATGGCCAGACAGACGTCTGACCCGTCGCACCATCTCTGATAAAATTGGATTTCTTCTATCCTGTTCCAATGTGAATATCCCCTTCTTTTTTTTCGGAAAATACTTTTCCATTGTATAGGTGATAATCAGTAATTCACCAATGGAAAACTTCTTGGAACGATTCATCTTCAAATGTATGTATGTATCTCTCTAACCATAAAACTCCACCCAATAACGGAACTAATTGTTATTGTTAGTGCGCATTAAAATATACCCATTTTAAAAATGATTTATTTTTAAAAGAAATAAGTAATCGAGTCGAAACTTCATTATTTATCAATATTAAAGAAAAAATATTAAACAAGTTACATCTTTTTGTATCAATATAGATTACATGTAAGTTGTTACAAGTGCGCAATAACGTGCACTATATTTCTACAGTCGATAGAAGATAACTGGCAATTGTTACAATGCGCAATAACTGTGACGATATTTCTACAGTCGATACATTTGTTTTCCTAGTTTAAATTTATTTTTAGGGCTATGTTCGTTGTTACCCCAATTGATACATACAAATAGTTTCGAATTTTAAAAAAGAATGTATATAATAATAAAAACACATCAATTTGAAAAAAATACACATTTGACCAATAGGAATAAAGTAAATTCTAATTGTGCAATCAAATTACAGTTACTAATTTTATTTAAATTATTCAGTAATCTATTCATATAACGCCCCATTTCTGTAACGTTCTGGAACAAAAGTTGTTAGTGATAATTGTTCATTACTTTATTCTGACTTCTAACGAAGACACTATTTTTATTAGCGCCATTTTTTGATCTAAATTTGCGATGGCTACTGGACTAGCTGGAAAAACGAAAAGTGGCCGAAGTGTGATGTTTAGTCATCGACAGAACTGTATTCTAGTTGAAGTGGTCATCGAACATTACGATATTATTATCGGATATCAAGCAAAATCTGTCAACCCTCAAAGAAAAAAGGCTATTTGGGAACAAATTAGTCGTGCTGTGTCAGCAGAGGGTAGTTTTCCGAAAGACGTCAGGGCCTGTCGGAAGCGGGTGAATGATATTCGTAAGAATATTAAAAGAAAAGTATGCAAGGAAAAGCAGTTATCAAAAGGAACTGGTGGAGGCCCCGCATATAGGGCTGAACTGCTTGACTACGAACAGATGCTGTATGCCAGGATGGGGGATGCTGTCGTGGTGGGACTTGATGTACCATCAGATACCATGGATTTTCGAGGTAAATATCTAATTGATTGCTATTAAACGAATAGTATAATATATTCTTAACTTATATTTCAAGATTCAGACAGAGCATACCCTGTTAATAATTTTTTTATATGAATATTTTTTATTTTTTTTATTTTAATATGTATTGAACAAAGTATGCTTGTAAGCTTGGAAGCAGGACCATTTTTGGATGAGGACCTGGATACCGCTTGTTAATTGGCTGGCTACATTTAAAAAGAAACCAATCAGCAAGCGCTAAACAGGTGTCACACCCAAAAATGGCCACGCTTCTAAACTTAGATTTTTTGTTTGGGAAATGAGAGATAATCCAAAAAGAAGAAAATATAAAAATTTTAATAGTATTGAATTATAAACATTTTTTGAAATTCAATGCTCTATCAGAATAATGAAATAATAATTTACACTACACTATTTCTTTAACATGTATTTTGTATATTCATTTTCTCAATATTTAATTTTAATTAAATTTTAATTTGTTTATATCTACTATAGAAGAACATGAACAGGCATTAGAAAATGAATTAGAAAATGCCCAGGTGGACCTACCATCCGAGTCTGAGTTGACTAGTGAACAACCCACAACATCTTCATGTGGTATACCATGCAGGGAAGAAACTACCAGTAAGTACAAGTATATTACAAAAATGATAATATCATTTGTATTAATGAAAAGAATGGACAATGAATATGTATTACTACGTTTCTTACTTTTCGCCATGAAAATTCTGTTTATGTAAAGATATTTAATTTAAAAACATATATATGAATATCAATGTATTTTTGTTACAGGTGTCATGGGATTACTACAAACTATGCAAGATTCGTCAATTACATTATTTGATGGTAATTATTGACCTTTTTTTTTTTTTTTTAATTAATTTTATTAATTTTTTAAAATAATTATTTTTTACATTCATAGATGAAATAGAAATCACATTACAACCACTTGTGACTGACACAGTTTGTCAGGAGGATGATGATGATGAGACACAAATAGAGGGACAAACATCAACACAAGTTGAAACACCACATGTAGAGGAATCAGAATGTGAGGAAGAGATTGAGGATGCAGAACAATGCCCGATAGATGAACCGGAGAGACCAAATGAGGTTGAAAGATTAACAGATATGGCATTGTCTTTCAGAAACGAACAAAATGAATTTTTTAAACAAATGATAGAATTGGAAAAACAAAGAAATAATATACTTCAAGAACAATTAACAGTGCAAAAGGAGTATTATCAGAAAAAGTTAGAGTTCTTGAATAGACGACATCCTGATTTCTAATTCTATTCTCCATATATACCTTCAAGTTACGGGTTCTAAAATATTTAACGCACTTATAGCCTTGGTTAATGTTTATTAGAGTTCACTGTTTTGATGTTAATTTTTGTTGTTTAATAAAGTTTTTTATATTAATAAATATTAATAAATAAAAAAAATTTATTCAAAGTAAATAACGAACCATTTTTTTGTTTCAAAATATTCATTTTTTATTCAAAAAGAGAAAAAGATATGTATAAATAACACAACACAACTTTGGTTATAAACTATATAAATTCTATTTTTAATTAAAAAAAAATGTATTTCTATATATATATATATATATATGTATATATATATATATATATATATATATATATATATATATATATATATATATATAGAGAGAGAGAGAGAGAGAGAGATATAGATATATAAATAACACAACACAACTTTGGTATCAAACTATGTAATTTCTCTTATATAAAAATAAAATTATATATATATATATATATATATGTATATATATATATATATATATATATATATATATACAATTCTATCAATTTTAATTATTAAATTAAACCAAGGTATTTGAATCCAATCATAAAATTTCCTGAAAAAAAGAAAAAAGATGTAATTAATTATATAGAACAAACAATATTAACATGTTAATACAATTTTATTAAGTAGACTTACATCTAAAAAATCGTTCAATAATTTCAAGACGATTTTCCACTCCAGCTCTTGTGGTATGTCTTGTGACAATTTCATGAGGAACATAAACATCTTCTGGAACATCCTCCAGACACACCTCATCTATATTTAGTTGGGAAATAGCAATATTGTGCATTATGCATGACACCAGAATTATGTCATTACATTTCTCTGGGGAATATTGTAGATCACCACCAGAACGGTCCAACACCCGAAATCTCATTTTCAGTACCCCGAATGTACGCTCAATAGCACTCCTTGTCGACCTGTGAGATTCGTTGAACTTGATTTCTGATCGTGTATGAGGTATTGGTACAGGTGTCAAGAGCCAAGGCCTACAGGGGTACCCGCTGTCACCTTCAAAAATATAAGACAATTACAAATTAGCGACATGTAACAACAGGTTTATGAGGTTAAAATATGACATTTTATAAATAAATAAAAAAAATTTAATATTCACCTAATAGCCAACCGTGTGGCATCTCTCCACGTTCAAATGCTGCAAATAAAGCAGACTGCTTTAATATGTGATAATCGTGGCATGACCCTGGAAAACCTGATCTTACTGCCCAAAACCGAAGGTTAGAGTCACATACTGCTTGAACATTGAGAGAGTGGAAGTGTTTCCGATTTCGATATTGCTCCTCCCTTAAAGCTGGTGGTCTAATTGCAATATGTGTGCAATCAATTGCACCTAGGACATTTGGAATGCCGGCAACTTGATAAAAACCAGATTTTACTTGGTGCCATTCATGTACATTCCTTGGCACATATATAAATTTATTTAGATGCTTCAAAATCGCTTTTAACACAGTCCTCAAATGTCTACAAAAAGAAGGCTGACTCATGCCAACCACTGCACTGGACACAGCCTGAAAAGAGCCCGTGGCTAGGAAATGCAAAACTGCCAATAACTTGAGCATTCCAGGTATTGCCCTTGTTCTTCTAGTCTGTGGCTCTAGATCATTCTGTATTAGAACATATAGATTTTGTATGCTCTCCCTGTTTAGGCGAAATCTTTTTTTTATCTGATAATCAGATAATGCCTGTAGTCCACAACGAGGTAGAAAAACTCGTGGAACTCTTTGCCGTCTACGTATTGGCAAAATCTGTTCATTTCTTCGATTTTCATGGCCCCTTGCTAAAGAAATTGCAGACAAAATAAGGAAATAATCCATCTTCTTGCGCTGAAAATATGGAGTAAATTAGATGTTCTCCTATCTCTTCATGGAGAACATTAGTAGTCGTATTAGGAGGAGAACTTTAGGCTCTCCAATGGCGCAAAATAATGATAAATATCTATTTTGGAGAGAAATAGGTCGTATTCTTGAATATACACCCTGAAAAGGGCGTTTTAAAGCTTTAATTTGCGCAAATGTGCGCCTAGGCGAGGGACATTGAAGGGCGAGAATTTTGCAGTCGTATTTGCACATTTTTAGGAGTATTTCTTAATGATAAATAGGAGATATATTACGACGGCGTGAATTAAGGCGCAAATTAAGGAGAATATGTTTGATAAATCGAGCCCAATATGTGTGGGTACAGTAAATGAGTAAGAGGAAAATTACAGCTAAACACAAAAAACACAGAAATGTAAAAATAGCCCTGGTCCTTAAAGGGACACTAAACCCAACATTTTTCTTTCATGATTTAGATAGAGAATAAAATTTTAAACAGCATTCCAATTTACTTCTATTATCTATTTTGCTTAATTTTTTAGATATCCTGTTGAAGAAATAGCAATGCATATGGGTGAGTTAATCACACGAGGCATCTATGTGCAGTAACCAATCAGCAGCTACTGAGCCTATCTAGATATGCTTTTCAGCAAAGAATATCAGGACAATAAAACAAATGGGATAATATAAGTAAATTAGAAAGTTGTTTAAAATCGCATGCTCTTTCTAAATCATGAAAGAAAAAAGGTGGGTTTCATGTCCCTTTAAAGGTAAGAAAATTTAAAAAGGGTCTGGTTACTAAAAGGTTAAGAATAACAATATGTCATCTGCATATAAAGACAACACCATTTTCTCACCTCCGAGCCAAATACTTTTAATTTCCTCTCTTAACATTATCGCCAATGGTTCCAATGAAATACTGAACAAGGGAGAAGACAGGGGACATCCTTGGTGCGTACCTCTTCTATGAATAAAGCTAGCTGACATATCCCCGTTTATTATTTTAGAAGAAGCTGGAGTATGATAAATGAAACGTACAAAATGGATGAACTGTCCTGTTAACCTGAAGCCTTCAGGAGGGAATAGGTGATCCCATCCAATGGAGTAAAGCGCTTTTTCGGCATCTACTGTGAGTAGTGCCAAATCCATTATTAGGTGGGATTTTTTACTACTAGGTTTACTCCAATAGTGATCCAATACTAACAGGGCCTTATGTAAATGTTTGACTGGACTTCTGCCTATCATAAAACCAGCTTGGTCTGTATGAATTATTGAACCTAGGCAAATGTTAAGTCTTTGTGAAATAATAGCAGTTAATATTTTACAATCTTGATTTAGCAGGGAAATTGGTCTATAGGATGCCGGGCACTCTAGATCTTTTTCCTTCTTAAATATTAGAACAATATTATAAGATGTGAAATATTTAAACTGCATCCTATTTCCTATATAAAAGCAAGGATAGAGTGGGTAGCAGTTGATGATGTAGAAGTTTGTAGAATTCTGCTGGCAGACAGTTATGACCTGGAGCTTTGTTTAGTCTAAACTTCTTAATAACTTCAGAGTTTTTAATGATTGTAATTGGCTCATTCAATCTTTGGCGATCCATGTTCAAAATCTGAGGCAACTTTAAGCTCAGCCAAAAATACTTTTTATTGGTCTCATTAATCCCATCTTCAGAGTAAACGTCTTGGAGAACGATTGCCTGATATCATTAATGTTAGTGAGTCTTTTATCTTGGAACTTAATTGTTTTTTTTTTACATCTTTATTTAAGTACCAATTCATGATACACATCATACAATCAAAAAAGAAAGAAACACAAAAAAAAAGAAAAAAGAGGCATAGATATAGGAGACTATAACAGGATCACATTATACATGTAATAAATATCCTTACAATGCTACCCTTAACATGATCCATATATAACATTGTCTTGCCTTATCAATACAACCTATGACCAATTACTCATGATACATGAATTGGGAATTTTCAGAACCTGTTTTATAATAAACCATAACAAACAACACCAACACAACAACAAGAACTGATATATCCTCGGGCAACTCCATAAGCAATGAACAATATCGGCCCGGGGCTCATAACAGTGAAAACAATTCCCTTTAGAATTCTTATCCCATTTGGCTAAGCATATGGGCATAATATATGCCAGGTTTACTAAGTAACTATGAGATTCTTTCCAGGCTGTGTATCTAAAACCCACTGTCCCTATACTCCGTTTAATATCTTGGGGTAGTAAGTCAGGGAAATTATTTTCCCATTTTTTAGTGAGGATTTCTAGGTGCATCTCACCCCTTTTTTTCAATACCATCTTGTACCAAAATGCTATTGAGTGAAAACCTGCCCGGTATATCTGTAACCCAGATTCTATTACCCCTAGACCCCCATCACCTTGGGGGTTTTGTATTATGTAATTATAAAATTGTCTAACCTGTAGAAAAGCGAAGAAGTGCTGCCTAGGGATAGCATATTCAGCTTGTATCTGAGAAAATGGTTTAATAACCCCCGTGTCCTTATCAGATAGTTGTTGTAGAAATTCTAATCCTTTTTTTTTCCAAAGATGAAAAATACCAAAACTTAATCCTGGCCCAAATTCCGGGTGTCCAACCATAGGAAGATACTTGGAAAACCTAAAATTTATTTTAAGATCTACACAGAATTTCTGCCATACTTTAACTATGTTACTAACAATCTTGATCTTTAATATCATCGCTGGAATTTTAGATATAGGAGTATGTAAGATAGCTTTTAGAGTAAATAGTTTTATTATACTACCCTCCATATCTCTAAAAGAGCAATGGTCTTTTTCTGTAATCCAATCAATTGCTATTTTTAACATTGCGACCTGGTTGTATATTTTAATATTGGGGAGACCAAACCCTCCAAAATCTTTGTCTAGGTACAACGTATTTTTAGCAAGTCTCACCCACTTTCCACCCCATATAAAAGCTTTACATTCTCTATCATATTTCTTCATATCCTCGTTCTTTATAAAAATAGGGAAATTCTGCATTATATACAACAGTTGTGGAAATAAAAATGTTTTCAACATCATAATTCTAGCCGAGACCGAAATAGGTAGTGGTCTCCACTTCTCCAACACTGAAGAACATTCAAGAAAAAATTTAGAGTGATTTAATGAATACCACAACTCTGGATTGAGCTTAAATATAGCCCTAAGTATTTAATTTGTTTGACCTCTCGAAAAGGGTGTTGGAAAATATATTTTTTAGGCCGCTTTATCCACAATAATTCTGATTTTGGCTGGTTTACCTTATACCCCGAAAAAGAGCCGAATTCATTAATTATTTCCATCAGTAAAGGAATACTTTGTGCAGTTCTTGATAAGAAGAGTATGAAGTCATCTGCATATAAAGATAAAACAACATTACCATCCCCCATTTTAATTCCTTGTAGTACTTGTCTAAGTCTAACCGCTAAGGGTTCAATCGAAAGGTTAAAAAGCAGGGGTGACAATGGACAACCTTGTCTAGTCCCTTTCATCAGTGTTATTTTTGGAGAAAAATATCCATTTACAAACAATGTTGAACAAGGTGCCTTATAGATCAATTTGATAAAAAGTTACGTGTAATACCAAATCGAGATAATGAAGTAAATAAATGTTCCCATACAATCGCATCAAAAGCTTTTTCCGCGTCCAGTGTTAAGAGTGCCAAATCTACTTCACTTGCATTATGTTTAATTTTAGTTTTATTCCAATAGTAGCTCAAAACTAATAAAACCTTTCGTATATTTTTTGTTATACTTCTTCCTGGCATAAATCCCGTTTGATCACTGTGGATCAACTTATTTATATACTTCTTCAACCTATCTGCCACAATTGCTGTAATAAGTTTATAGTCATTATTTAATAATGATATCGGTCTATAAGCATTAAGGTTTTCCTGGTTCTTATCTTTTTTGTGTAATAAGATGACTGTAGAAGCACAAAAAAGGCTAGATTCTGTTTCATGTTTAATAAAATATTGATTAAATAGGTCTTGCAATGTACCCCCAATTTCACTTTTAAGTATTCTATAGAATTCCACAGGAACTTGGTCCGGGCCTGGAGCTTTATTTAATTTAGCCTTATCTATAGCTGTTAAAATTTCCTCTTCTGATATAGGTTTATTTAATTCTATAAGATCCTCTGAAGGTATTGGAGGGAGAAGCACTTCCTTCCAAAATTGGTCTTTAGCCGTTTCATTAACTAATCCTACTGAGTAGATTTCACGATAGTAGTCATACATTAATTTATTTATCTCCTTTGGTGAGGTAATTCTAAGATCCCCCATTTTAATACTGCTAATGTTCCTCTTCCCATCATTTCCGCCCTTATTTAATTTGGTAACTAGAGAAAAAGGCATTCGCCTTCCTATCCTGTTTTGCTATTTTAAGTTTTAGAAATCCCTCTCTTTCTGCTTTGGCTTTCCTATATTTAGCCCAAGTTTCGTCATTAGGATTATCAATATATGTTTTATAGTTATTTTTTAATTGGTTTGCTAATTGTAAGTCCCAAGCTCTCATTTTCTTTTCCTGTTTAATTACATAACCTTTTATTTCACCTTGAAGGACAGCTTTTGCAGCCTCCCAAAAGACCTCTATTTTATGGTAGTAATTTATATTTTCTGTTTTGTATTGTTTCCATTTTTGTACTAAAAATCTATTAAAATCAATATCCTGTACCAAGTATTTTGGGAAGAAAAAATTATTATTCCCAGACTTCCGAGATCTAATACCTTCTATATCAAGACCAATTATCGCGTGGTCCGATATAACTATATCGTCTATCATTGGGTTTAGATCTAAAGATAACATGGACTCATTGACTAAAAAAAGATCTATGCGGGACATTACTTTGTGGGTCTTAGATACACAGGAAAAACATCTCATATCAGGGTTCTTTAATCGCCAAATATCATGAAGATTTCATTTATTTCGAAAGGCTCTAAATAGTTTTCTTCCGCTTTTCTACCTATAGGTCGATTACCAGCTCTTGTTCTGTCCATCACAGGAACTGGTGTCATGTTAAAGTCTCCTACAATAATCACATTCTTATTAATATAGGGAAAAAGTTTAACATACAAGTCATCCCAGAACCCTGGCTCTAATTTATTGGGGCCATATACATTACATATAAATAATGAAGTGTTACCATGTTCAATTCCAAATATAATATATCTCCCCCCCGGATCCCTTTCCTGTACTATAATTTTATATTTAAAATTTTTAGAAAATAAAACTGCTACCCCTCTCTTACGGTTAGGTCCGGGAGCAGCAATCACCTCTCCTACCCATTTACATTTAAGTTTCTCCATTTCTGCCTCTTGCAAGTGTGTCTCTTGCAAGAGAGCAATGTCTGGATTATTTTTCTTTAGTAATTTTAAAATTATAGACCTTTTGGCTGGAGAGGATATCCCCCCCACGTTCCATGATACTAAATTAACCATTACTGTTTCTGAGTCTTAAAACACAACAAAAACTACAACAACAAAAACAAAGCAAAACAAAACAAAGCAAAGCAAAACAAAGCAAAAAAAAAAAAAAAAAAAAAGGAGGAAAACAAAACAAATACCAATCAAACATCCTAACATAGTTTCCTGTTATAGGACCTTCTAGATCTTTACATAGCTGGGCCATACCACTTTACCAGTTATAACATAGTAAAACCTAATGTAGCAGAAGCCTACACTTTATATCCCATTATAGAGACTTAATAAATTCTTTAGCTTCTTGCAGAGATTTTAACGTGATATTTTCATTATTATGCTTGAAACATATTTTAGCGGGGTACATAAGTCTGGCCTGCATGCCTTTTTGTATTAGCGACGTACAGAAGGGTGACATTTCTCTGTGTTTTATGGAAGTTTCATTAGAATAGTCCTGAAATGACAGGATTTTCTCTTGGCCTATCATTAATGGGCTTTTTTGTCTAAACTGTCTCATAATTGAAATTTTATCTTGGAAATTAAGGAATTTTACCATAATGGCCCTAGGTTTATTTATGCCATTGCTATCTACTCTAGGGGAGCCTAATCTGTGGGCCCTTTCTACCAAAAAAGACACATCTGAGGTTTGTAAACCCAATAACATTGGTAAATCTTTGGCAGTAAATTTAATTAAATCTTGGTACTGAGGAATATCTGGGAGCCCTATTATTTTCACGTTGTTCCTACGTGAGCGATCCTCTAACTCTTCAACTTTAAACTGCATATTTTTGATTATATCCTGCTGTGTTTTATATAGCTTATCATGTGTGCCCACCTGATCTTCCAAATCCGAAATTCTCATTTCTGCTTCCCCTAGCCTGTTGGAGAAGTGTCTAATCTCTTCAGTAAGACCAGATATCTCAGCTTTAATTGCATTAAGTTGAGGTACTATTAATTCAGAAATTTGCTGTAGTAAACTTTGGGTATCATAGTTACCCGCTTGTAATACCTGGCCCTCCATACTCTGTTCCATGTCAATAAGTTTTGATTTTCTTTCATGTAATTAGCAAGAGTCCATGAGCTAGTGACGTATGGGATATACATTCCTACCAGGAGGGGCAAAGTTTCCCAAACCTCAAAATGCCTATAAATACACCCCTCACCACACCCACAAATCAGTTTTACAAACTTTGCCTCCCGTGGAGGTGGTGAAGTAAGTTTGTGCTAGATTCTACGTTGATATGCGCTCTGCAGCAGGTTGGAGCCCGGTTTTCCTCTCAGCGTGCAGTGAATGTCAGAGGGATGTGAAGAGAGTATTGCCTATTTGAATTCAATGATCTCCTTCTACGGGGTCTATTTCATAGGTTCTCTGTTATCGGTCGTAGAGATTCATCTCTTACCTCCCTTTTCAGATCGACGATATACTCTTATATATACCATTACCTCTACTGATTCTCGTTTCAGTACTGGTTTGGCTTTCTACTACATGTAGATGAGTGTCCTGGGGTAAGTAAGTCTTATTTTTGTGACACTCTAAGCTATGGTTGGGCACTTTTATATAAAGTTCTAAATATTTGTGTTTAAACATTTATTTGCCTTGATTCAGGATGTTCAATATTCCTTATTTCAGACAGTCAGTTTCATTATTGGGATAATGCATCTTCGTTATTTCCGGCGTCATACTTGTCACCAGAAGTTGCGTCATTTTTTGACGTTTTTTTGCTCCAAAAGTGTCGGCGTTACCGGATGTGGCGTCATTTTTGGCGCTAAAAGCATTTAGGCGCCAAATAATGTGGGCGTCTTTTTTGGCGCTAAAAAATATGGGCGTCATTATTGTCTCCACATTATTTAAGTCTCATTGTTTATTTGCTTCTGGTTGCTAGAAGCTTGTTCACTGGCATTTTTTCCCATTCCTGAAACTGTCATTTAAGGAATTTGATCAATTTTGCTTTATATGTTGTTTTTTCTATTACATATTGCAAGATGTCTCTGATTGACCCTGAATCAGAAGATACTTCTGGAAAATCGCTGCCTGATGCTGGATCTACCAAAGTTAAGTGTATTTGCTGTAAACTTGTGGTATCTGTTCCTCCAGCTGTTGTTTGTAATGAATGTCATGACAAACTTGTTAATGCAGATAATATTTCCTTTAGTAATGTTACATTACCTGTTGTTGTTCCATCAACATCTAATACTCAGAGTGTTCCTGTTAACATAAGAGATTTTGTTTCTAAATCCATTAAGAAGGCTATGTCTGTTATTCCTCCTTCTAGTAAACGTAAAAGTCTTTTAAAACTTCTCATTTTTCAGATGAATTTTTAAATGAACATCATCATTCTGATTCTGATAATGATTCCTCTGGTTCAGAGGATTCTGTTTCAGAGGTTGATGCTGATAAATCTTCATATTTATTCAAAATGGAATTTATTTGTTCTTTACTTAAAGAAGTCTTAATTGCATTAGAAATAGAGGATTCTGGTCCTCTTGATACTAAATCTAAACGTTTAAATAAGGTTTTTAAATCTCCTGTAGTTATTCTAGAAGTTTTTCCTGTCCCTGATGCTATTTCTGAAGTAATTTCAGGGAATGGAATAATTTGGGTAATTCATTTACTCCTTCTAAACGTTTTAAGCAATTATATCCTGTGCCATCTGACAGATTAGAGTTTTGGGACAAAATCCCTAAGGTTGATGGGGCTATCTCTACTCTTGCTAAACGTACTACTATTCCTACGGCAGATAGTACTTCCTTTAAGGATCCTTTAGATAGGAAAATTGAATCCTTTCTAAGAAAAGCTTACTTATGTTCAGGTAATCTTCTTAGACCTGCTATATCTTTAGTGGATGTTGCTGCAGCTTCAACTTTTTGGTTAGAAGCTTTAGCACAACAAGTAACAGATCATAATTCTCATAGCATTGTTAATCTTCTTCAACATGCTAATAATTTTATTTGTGATGCCATCTTTGATATCATTAGGGTTGATGTCAGGTATATGTCTCTAGCTATTTTAGTTAGAAGAGCTTTATGGCTTAAAACTTGGAATGCTGATATGTCTTCTAAGTCAACTTTGCTTTCCCTTTCTTTCCAGGGTAATAAATTATTTGGTTCACAGTTGGATTCTATTATTTCAACTGTTACTGGGGGGAAATGAACTTTTTTACCACAGGATAAAAAAATCTAAAGGTAAATTTAGGTCTAATAATCGTTTTCGTTCCTTTCGTCACAATAAGGAACAAAAGCCTGATCCTTCCCCTTCAGGAGCGGTATCAGTTTGCAAACCATCTCCAGTCTGGAATAAATCCAAGCCTTTTAGAAAGCCAAAGCCAGCTCCCAAGTCAACATGAAGGTGCAGCCCTCATTCCAGCCCAGCTGGTAGGGGGCAGATTACGATTTTTCAAAGAAATTTGGATCAATTCAATTCACAATCTTTGGATTCAGAACATTGTTTCAGAAGGGTACAGAATAGGCTTCAAGATAAGGCCTCCTGCAAGAAGATTTTTTCTTTCCCGTGTCCCAGTAAATCCAATGAAGGCTCAAGCATTTCTGAAATGTGTTTCAGATCTAGAGTTGGCTGGAATAATTATGCCAGTTCCAGTTCTGGAACAGGGGCTGGGGTTTTACTCAAATCTCTTCATTGTACCAAAGAAGGAGAATTCCTTCAGACCAGTTCTGGATTTAAAAATATTGAATCATTATGTAAGGATACCAACATTCAAAATGGTAACTATAAGGACTATTCTGCCTTTTGTTCAGCAAGGGCATTATATGTCCACAATAGATTTACAGGATGCATATCTACATATTCCGATTCATCCAGATCACTATCAGTTTCTGAGATTCTCTTTCCTAGACAAGCATTACCAGTTTGTGGCTCTGCCGTTTGGCCTAGCAACAGCTCCAAGGATTTTTACAAAGGTTCTCGGTGCCCTTCTGTCTGTAATCAGAGAACAGGGTATTTTGGTATTTCCTTATTTGGACGATATCTTGGTACTTGCTCAGTCTTCTCATTTAGCAGAATCTCATACGAATCGACTTGTATTGTTTCTTCCAGAAAATGGTTGGAGGATCAATTTACCAAAAAGTTAATTGATTTCTCAGACAAGGGTAACCTTTTTAGGTTTCCAGATAGATTCAGTGTCCATGACTCTGTCTCTGACAGACAAGAGACGTCTAAAATTGGTTTCAGCTTGTCGAAACCTTCAGTCTCAATCATTCCCTTCAGTAGCCTTATGCATGGAAATTCTAGGTCTTATGACTGCTGCATCGGACGCGATCCCCTTTGCTCGTTTTCACATGCGACCTCTTCAGCTTTGTATGCTGAACCAGTGGTGCAGGGATTATACAAAGATATCTCAATTAATATCTTTAAAACCGATTGTACGACACTCTCTGATGTGGTGGACAGATCACCATCGTTTAGTTCAGGGGGCTTCTTTTGTTCTTCCAACCTGGACTGTGATTTCAACAGATGCAAGTCTGACAGGTTGGGGAGCTGTTTGGGGGTCTCTGACAGCACAAGGGGTTTGGGAATCTCAGGAGGTGAGATTACCAATCAATATTTTGGAACTCCGTGCAATTTTCAGAGCTCTTCAGTCATGGCCTCTTCTAAAGAGAGAGTCATTCATTTGTTTTCAGACGGACAATGTCACAACTGTGGCATATGTCAATCATCAAGGAGGGACTCACAGTCCTCTGGCTATGAAAGAAGTATCTCGAATACTGGTATGGGCGGAATCCAGCTCGTGTCTAATTTCTGCGGTTCATATCCCAGGTATAAACAATTGGGAAGCGGATTATCTCAGTCGCCAAACGTTACATCCGGGCGAATGGTCTCTTCACCCAGAGGTATTTCTTCAGATTGTTCAAATGTGGGGACTTCCAGAAATAGATCTGATGGCTTCTCATCTAAACAAGAAGATTCCCAGGTATCTGTCCAGATCCAGGGATCCTCAGGCGGAGGCAGTGGATGCATTGTCACTTCCTTGGAAGTATCATCCTGCCTATATCTTTCCGCCTCTAGTTCTTCTTCCAAGAGTAATTTCCAAGATTCTGAAGGAGTGCTCGTTTGTTCTGCTGGTGGCTCCAGCATGGCCTCACAGGTTTTGGTATGCGGATGTTGTCCGGATGGCCACTCGCCAACCGTGGACTCTTCCGTTAAGACCAGACCTTCTATCGCAAGGTCCTTTTTTCCATCAGGATCTCAAATCCTTAAATTTGAAGGTATGGAGATTGAACACTTGATTCTCAGTCAAAGAGGTTTCTCTGACTCTGTGATTAATACTATGTTACAGGCTCGTAAATCTGTATCTAGGAAGATATATTATCGAGTCTGGAAGATTTACATTTCTTGGTGTCTTTCTCATCATTTTTCTTGGCATTCTTTTAGAATTCCTAGAATTTTACAGTTTCTTCAGGATGGTTTGGATAAAGGTTTATCTGCAAGTTCCTTGAAAGGACAAATCTCTGCTCTTTCTGTTCTTTTTCACAGAAAGATTGCTAGTCTTCCTGATATTCATTGTTTTGTACAAGCTTTGGTTCGTATAAAACCTGTTATTAAGTCAATTTCTCCTCCTTGGAGTTTGAATTTGGTTCTGGGGGCTCTTCAAGCTCCTCCGTTTGAACCTATAAATTCGCTGGACATTAAATTACTTTCTTGGAAAGTTTTGTTTCTTTTGGCCATCTCTTCTGCTTGAAGAGTTTCTGAATTATCTGCTCTTTCTTGTGAGTCTCCTTTTCTGATTTTTCATCAGGATAAGGCGGTGTTGCGAACTTCTTTTAA
Organism: Bombina bombina; assembly: GCF_027579735.1. NCBI lineage: Eukaryota > Metazoa > Chordata > Amphibia > Anura > Bombinatoridae > Bombina > Bombina bombina. Next base: position 121,565,327 of record NC_069501.1, read on the forward strand.
ATTTTTACCTAAGGTTGTGAATTCTAACAACATTAGTAGAGAAATTGTGGTTCCTTCATTGTGTCCTAATCCTAAGAATTCTAAGGAAAGATCGTGGCATTCTTTGGATGTAGTTAGAGCTTTGAAATATTATGTTGAAGCTACTAAAAATTTCCGAAAGACTTCTAGTCTATTTGTTATCTTTTCCGGTTCCTGGAAAGGTCAGAAGGCCTCTGCCATTTCTTTGGCGTCTTGGTTAAAGTCTTTGATTCATCATGCTTATGTCGATTCGGGTAAAGCTCCTCCTCAAAGGATTACAGCTCATTCTACTAGGTCAGTTTCTACTTCCTGGGCGTTTAGGAATGAAGCTTCGGTTGATCAGATTTGCAAAGCAGCAACTTGGTCTTCTTTGCATACTTTTACTAAATTCTACCATTTTGATGTGTTTTCTTCTTCTGAAGCAGTTTTTGGTAGAAAAGTACTTCAGGCAGCTGTTTCAGTTTGATTCTTCTGCTTATAATTTCAGTTTTTTTCATTATAAGATTTAAACTTTATTTTGGGTGTGGATTATTTTCAGTGGAATTGGCTGTCTTTATTTTATCCCTCCCTCTCTAGTGACTCTTGCGTGGAAGATCCACATCTTGGGTATTCATTATCCCATACATCACTAGCTCATTGACTCTTGCTAATTACATGAAAGAAAACATAATTTATGTAAGAACTTACCTGATAAATTCATTTCTTTCATATTAGCAAGAGTCCATGAGGCCCACCCTTTTTGTGGTGGTTATGATTTCTTTGTATAAAGCACAATTATTCCAATTCCTTATTTTTTATGCTTTCGCACTTTTGTCTTATCACCCCACTTCTTGGCTATGCGTTAAACTGATTTGTGGGTGTGGTGAGGGGTGTATTTATAGGCATTTTGAGGTTTGGGAAACTTTGCCCCTCCTGGTAGGAATGTATATCCCATACGTCACTAGCTCATGGACTCTTGCTAATATGAAAGAAATGAATTTATCAGGTAAGTTCTTACATAAATTATGTTTTTTCTCACGTTGTTTAGGTGGCATTGCTGGCGATTTAACTTTTGCTGAAGTGATAAATCTCTCCATTAAAGGAAAGAAAATTAAAAACTAAAGTGAAACCTATTACTCTGTCACTCAGGAAAACATTGAACCTAGACACCTAGGTTGTGGAATTGTCAAAAACAAAACATCCTTAAAAATAAAAGTGAACAAGTGAAAAATTAACAATAAAGTGAACAAGTGAAAAATTAACAATAAAGTGAGCAAGTGAAAAAACTTTATAATAATAAAAAAAAAGGGGTAGATTATTTCAAGAAAAACCTATTGTGACTTTATCTTTGTGCTTATGATGCCAAGCAAAATTCAGAGTATTCTCATATAAATGCACATGAGAAAAAAAAAAAACAAGAAACAAAACAAAACACTATTAACGCTTAACCTCTAACAGGTACAGTAACGATTAGCCACTATTAATCTATGTAGAAATATTAGGCCTCAGCTACCACTATTTGAGTCACCGCAGGCTTAACAGACAGAATTAAGGGCTTTCTATATCACCAGTTGTTTGAACCTATACAGGCCAGTAGGCCGCTATCTCTAAGTACACTATCTATTCCTATCAGGAGACAGCAGAACACTTTAATTTACTTATATGTTGTTATATTACCACATTATCACATAATCTACTGACTTCTGACCAATAAACCAACATTCAATCTTAACAATAACACAGTTTTATAGCCCCAAGACCTGTATCTCAGGCCTGTACCATAGGCTATATTCTATTGTTTCAGGTGGTTATATACACAACAGAAAAGCTGAAAGGCGCTTACGTTCCTGGAGTTGGTCTGTGAGCAAAAAGAAAGCCGGTTGCTCTGTTGAGCAGGAAGTAGATCCACTGTGGTAGCGTATTGCAATTGTCAGTAATGGTCTCCTTCCTGTGTCACTGTGGTGATGATGGGCGCTGCCTGAGAAAGAAGGGGGTGTATTCTCCAAACACCTCCAGCAGGGAACAATCTGTGAAAAGAGAACAAAGACAGGCGCAGCCCAATTCAAGTGTAGTATTCTTTAATTCAGTGTAAGAGCACACGTACAAATGGCTACTTACAAAATGCACAAATAAAAACTGCATGTAAAGGTATCTTTGCATCCAAACTGTATTGTTGTGTGACATACAGCTATAAAACAATCTCTACGCGTTTCGTCTGAGGACGCTCAGACTTTCTCAAGAGGTAAAAAATTGGAAGTGTTACAAGCATGGTACCTACCGGCTTTATAAAAGGAACCACTGATTGCATAATTGATTACCAGCCAATCATTGTATAGGTAAAATTGATTGGCAGATAAACATGTTAAGTTAGAAAAATACTTTGCATTATTACATGTCTGAAAGGCATATATAATTTATTCAGTGCAGTCACTTTAAATGCAAACTAGAAGTTGAAAAATGAGAATAATAATAAGAATGAAAATAAGAATAAATATGAAAAAATAATAAGCATAAATTTTACTACATATACAAACTATGCAGAACTAAGAATTGTGTTAAAAAACCTTGAACTTTAAAAGCAAGAGAAATATTTAAAAACAATGTTTTTAGAAAAATGTAGTTTAAAATGTGCTGTTATGTATTAAAATATGTTTGTTATTAAACTACATAAAAGCTTGAAGGTCTAGTTCTAAATTTAGACCTGATGGTTGCATGGTGTTCAATTGATAAATCCACCATGATTCTCTACGTCTGAGTGTTAAAAGCCTATTTGGAAATTTGTTAGGGGGTATCCAGTCTATGACTTGGATTTTTAGGGATGAAGGATTAGAATTGTGATGTAATTTAAAATGTTCTGGCACACTATGTGTCATAAGGCCATTTTTTATATTATTGACATGTTCTCCCAGCCTTGTGCGTATACTTCTTTTGGTTCTTCCTACATAGATCAAATTGCAGCTGCATTTCAGCAGGTAAACTACATAGGTAGTACTGCAATTGCTCTTGTATTTTTGTTTGAATGTTATATCTCCCCCTGAATTAGTGAAGGTAACCTCCCTGTTTACATATTGGCACATGCCACATCTGGATACCCCGCATTTGTAGGTGCCGGGTTTCTGTTGTAACCAATGTGTTTTATCTTTAGTTGTACAAGGTTTATTAGCAATCTTGTGGGTGCTAAAATATTTTTAAAATCCATATTTTTTCTGAAAGTTACCAAAGGTTGATCTGGTAGAATATAACCCAGTATAGGATCTGCCTTTAACACACCCCAGTGTTTCTTTAGGATATTTTGTATTTCTCTTGAACCCTGACTGTATGTTGTGATGAATCTGACATTATTTGGTGTATTAAATTGTCTCCTTCGTTTTGACTTTTCAGTGGGAAGTAAAAGAGTTTTTCTGTCCATTAGAGAAACTTTAGTTTTAGCCTGTTCTAATATCTCAACTGAATAGCCCTTTTCAATGAATCTAGAGTCTAATAGAGCACTCTCTTGATTATAATCGCTTGTTTTAGTGCAGTTTCTCTTTACCTTTTGGTATTGCCCCAGGGGAATGTTGGTCTTCCACCTGGGTAAATGGCCACTACCTGCATTGAGGAACCCATTCTTATCAGTTGGCTTTCTGAAATTCCTCACTGCTACCTTGTTTTTTTCATCAATATATAAAATGAAATCAAGAAACTCTATTAGTTTGGTGTCTATTTTTGATGTAAATTTTAAATTATAATTGTTTATGTTGATATGTTCTATAAACTCCTTACATAGTGTTTTGCTTCCTCTCCAGATGATAATTACATCATCTATATACCTGTGAACCACTGCATGCAATACAGATTTGCAGTCAGAAAAACAACAGAGCGCAAAGATTTCTTATGGATCTCTGCTTCAACCCTTTATTTTATTTGCCCTGATTCTACTTTGTCAAGTCCTTGGCTTATGGCTAGTGTCTAACAACCAGCTACCTCTGGGACCCAAGACACGAGTTTAACCATCCAAATTTTATTAGACTTGTGCCTCCTGTCGCAACTTGCTCAAGTGTACTCCATAAGACTCCATAAGACTCTCACAACTTTATCTCCAAGGTTCCCCTTTTTTCTGTGTAAGAGGTTTATATAAAGAGATTAGTCTTTATGCAGCACTTATGCCAGCGTTTCTGAGAAGTATACTTTATCCTTTCTTATCCTTAACCTTTCTGCTGAATGTAAAATTTAGGAAAGGCCTTAATTTCTTTTCTTGCTTCAACCCGCTGATTATCTTAAGTACTCGCACCAGCTATATCCATACACAGGATACCAGAATAAAAGTCTATGGTTCACCTTTAAAAACGTTCCCATACAAGCATACAGTGACACAGGTGGTGACAAATATTTTATCAGATACTTGTGCTTTTCCTCCCAGATTTTCTGGCTCCCTGCAGAGACACTCCTTCTCACTTCACCGGCACCTCCCTGTATCCAGCACCAAACGTGACACCTCTCGAGGGGTCCCGGTAGGAAGGTGAACCCGGCCTTATGAGACTTTCTCAATGGTTCCGTGAAGCACTCTGCTCCTTTCTTCGTAATGTTGCGCTATCTCTCGGGTACCTCCGAGTCCATTCCCGGACGTGGTCCTGCGCTCCAGATAACTGCGTCACCACCCGGCTTGCCTTGGTCACTGAAAGTTTTTTTTGCTGCTTGTGGCCAGTGCCAGCCGACCGCTGGTGGCAAGTGTGACTTCCGTGCAACCTCTCTTCAGTCCTTCCCTGGCCGGTATAATATTCCACGGCTATACGGGTACTCTTTGCGGGGTAGTTGAAAAATTTACTCCAATAGTGATCCAATACTAACAGGGCCTTATGTAAATGTTTGACTGGACTTCTGCCTATCATAAAACCAGCTTGGTCTGTATGAATTATTGAACCTAGGCAAACGTTAAGTCTTTGTGAAATAATAGCAGTTAATATTTTACAATCTTGATTTAGCAGGGAAATTGGTCTATAGGATGCCGGGCACTCTAGATCTTAAGTATTAGAACAATATTATAAGCTGTGAAATATTTAAACTGCATCCTATTTCCTATATAAACGCAAGGATAGAGTGGGTAGCAGCTGATGATGTAGAAGTTTGTAGAATTCTGCTGGCAGACAGTTATGACCTGGAGCTTTGTTTAGTCTAAACTTTTTAATAGCTTCAGAGTTTTTAATGATTGTAATTGGCTCATTCAATCTTTGGCGATCCATGTTCAAAATCTGAGGCAACTTTAAGCTCCGCCAAAAATACATTTTATTGGTCTCATTCATCCCATCTTCAGAGTAAACTTCTTGGAAAAATTTAGAGAACGATTGCCTGATATCATTAATGTTAGTGAGTCTTTTTTTTTTTTTTTTAAATATTTTATTTATTGAGGTTTTGCAAAAACAATACAATTTATATGGAATATCATATCATTATAACAATCAAGATTAGTGTATTCCATTTTAACAGAGTCTCTATAGATACAAAGAAATTTTTTCCAATATAGACATTCCAATAGTAGAGACTGAAACCCCTTTTTTATTTTTTCCCTTTGTTGTCATTTTCCACATAAGCCAAGATTAAGAAATCAAATTATCACTTTTGAACCTATAACCTTGGAATGGCAATGCAATAAACACTTAAAATGATAGCAAAAAATGAAAATATCAATTAACTGTACAAAGGATATGATGAGATGAGTAAATAAATTGCTCTGACTACCCAGGCAGCGCTGCTACGGTAGAACTAGTAGAATTAAATTAACATCAAAACATATTGCAAGGGTTATTATTAATAAAAACTGTAGTAAGGTTGCGGCACAAGAAAAAGATAAGCCGCATGATTAGCTCTCCTAAATAAGGAGGTTCATTATGTGTGTAGGGGGGAGGTGACAAGATAAATATAATTATAATATGCTGAGGGGGTCTTTGAAAAATAAGATGCCCAAGCCCACTTAATCAGCTTTTGTGAAGCACAGAACCAACTAACAATCCTAAAACATAAATACAGAACATAATGGGGAACATATTATAAACAGTTGAATGGAACGTGTTACATGCCGACTCCCTTAAATGCATAGCCAAGAATATACATATTGAGCAGCCTTTAGCGACAACAGTATAACATTGCCTGAATCATATACGGTACAATACCTGATGGGGTACATGCAATAACTTAAACAGTAGAGTGGATTGCGATGTTTATTAGCTGTAGAGAGAATATATATTAGTTAGTCTGCATATCAAGCAACCTTAAATAAGAGCATGATAACATCACCTGACCCCTCTGACCATATAGTACTATGTCTCACATAAGACCTGAAGCTGGTTAATTGGCAATTTAATATTAAAGTATAAGCAGTCTCTTGACTATGGAACAGATACGCTGGTTTAGAAGTTAGTGTAGAAATACAGTCCCATTATAGTTTAACACCTGGCCAACCTCAAAGCCAGGTGTCCATTGAAGCGTACTGATATTGTCCATAAACAAGAATGTGTTTTTTAGCAATGTCCGGGACACATACAGGTATAGTCAAACATGAAGAGCGTCTAAGATTGTGCCTAAATATAGGCTTCTGGGTAGCTACAGGCTATACACTTATCCCATGCCCGATCGTTCAAGGACCGATAAGAACTCAGCTGCGTCACAGAGGAACATATGTGGCTCCGCTATTATTAAAGTAAGGCATAGAATATGTCACATAGGGATTTGGCATTTTATCTTGTGCAAATCATAGGACTATTGTTCTGTACATTAAACATATAGACCTAGATTTGGAGTTTGGCGTTAGCCGTGAAAACCAGCGTTAGAGGCTCCTAACGCTGGTTTTAGGCTACCGCCGGTATTTGGAGTCACTCAAAATAGGGTCTAACGCTCACTTTTCAGCTGCGACTTTTCCATACCGCAGATCCCCTTACGTAAATTGCGTATCCTATCTTTTCAATGGGATCTTTCTAACTCCGGTATTTCGAGTCGTTTCTGAAGTGAGCGTTAGACATCTAACGACAAAACTCCAGCCGCAGGAAAAAAGTCAGTAGTTAAGAGCTTTCTGGGCTAACGCCGGTTTATAAAGCTCTTAACTACTGTACTCTAAAGTACACTAACACCCATAAACTACCTATGTACCCCTAAACCGAGACCCCCCCACATCGCCGACACTTGAATAATTTTTTTTAACCCCTAATCTGCCGACCCCCACCTACGTTATCCTTATGTACCCCTAATCTGCTGCCCCTAACACCGCCGACCCCTGTATTATATTTATTAACCCCTAATCTGCCCCCCTCAACGTCGCCTCCACCTGCCTACACTTATTAACCCCTAATCTGCCGACCGCAAAGCGCCGCCACCTACGTTATCCTTATGTACCCCTAATCTGCTGCCCCTAACACCGCCGACCCCTGTATTATATTTATTAACCCCTAATCTGCCCCCCTCAATGTCGCCTCCACCTGCCTACACTTATTAACCCCTAATCTGCCGAGCGGACCGCACCGCTACTATAATAAAGTTATTAACCCCTAATCCGCCTCACTAACCCTATAATAAATAGTATTAACCCCTAATCTGCCCTCCCTAACATCGCCAACACCTAACTTCAATTATTAACCCCTAATCTGCCGACCCAATCTCGCCGCTATTCTAATAAATGTATTAACCCCTAAAGCTAAGTCTAACCCTAACACTAACACCCCCCTAAATTAAATATGATTTAAATCTAACGAAATAAATTATCTCTTATTAAATAAATTATTCCTATTTAAAGCTAAATACTTACCTGTAAAATAAATCCTAATATAGATACAATATAAATTATAATTATATTATAGCTATTTTAGGATTAATATTTATTTTACAGGTAACTTTGTATTTATTTTAACCAGGTACAATAGCTATTAAATAGTTAAGAACTATTTAATAGCTAAAATAGTTAAAATAATTACAAATTTACCTGTAAAAGAAATCCTAACCTAAGTTACAATTAAACCTAACACTATACTATCAATAAATTAATTAAATAAACTACCTACAATTACCTACAATTAACCTAACACTACACTATCAATAAATTAATTAAATACAATTCCTACAAATAAATACAATTAAATAAACTTGCTAAAGTACAAAAAATAAAAAAGAACTAAGTTACAAAAAATAAAAAAATATTTACAAACATAAGAAAAATATTACAACAATTTTAAACTAATTACACCTACTCTAAGCCCCCTAATAAAATAACAAAGCCCCCCAAAATAAAAAAATGCCCTACCGTATTCTAAATAACTAAAGTTCAAAGCTCTTTTACCTTACCAGCCCTGAACAGGGCCCTTTGCGGGGCATGCCCCAAGAAGTTCAGCTCTTTTGCCTGTAAAAGAAAAAATACAATACCCAAGCCCCCCAACATTACAACCCACCACCCACATACCCCTAATCTAACCCAAACCCCCCTTAAATAAACCTAACACTAAGCCCCTGAAGATCTTCCTACCTTATCTTCACCTCACCGGGTTCAACGATCTGTCCAGAAGAGCTCCTCCTATGTCCTGATCCAAGCCCAAGCGGGGGGTTGAAGAGGTCCATGATCCGGAAGAAGTCTTCATCCAAGCGGGAGCTGAAGAGGTCCATGATCCAGATGAAGTCTTCTATCAACGGCATCTTCAATCTTCTTTCTTCCGGATCCATCTTGCAGACCTCCGACGCGGAACATCCTGCTGGCCCGATGGACTAACGACGAATGACGGTTCCTTTAAGGGACGTTATCCAAGATGGCGTCCCTCGAATTCCGATTGGCTGATAGGATTCTATCAGCCAATCGGAATTAAGGTAGGAATATTCTGATTGGCTGATGGAATCAGCCAATCAGATTCAAGTTCAATCCGATGGGCTGATTCAATCAGCCAATCGGATTGAGCTCGCAATCTATTGGCTGATCGGAACAGCCAATAGAATGCGAGCTCAATCTGATTGGCTGATTGGATCAGCCAATCGGATTGAACTTGATTCACAGGGTGCCAGCCTCATCGCAGGTGGTTGTGGAGACATGATGTAAGGCATCAGGGCTTGTAAGATCTGCCTCGGCCAAATGAGTCGCCGCCTGAAGCGTGCATGTAAACTTGACTTGGTAGTTGTCCAGAAGTTTCCTCAGCTCTCTGAGGATGAATGTCGCTAGGTCCATGTTGTCTCTCGCAATAAATGTCATTGGAAAATGTAATATGGCTATTACTAGCCAATTTCTTATCTCTTTAGTTGTATACCGTGTGGGTTGTAAAATGGCCGCCGCTCAGCACTCCGATCAGCTAGACAAGCATCAAAGGCCAAAATGCGTCTATAAGCTGCAGTGTTGCCCGGTGTTGGTTTAATAAAGTCACTGGTCACACAAGTATTAGCTGTGATTGAAATGAAGGAGCTTAAGTGGCCGTTAAATTTGTTTTATATATATAGTATGGCCAGAGCCACAATGAGATGCGGCCGCTCAGCTCCAGTGGTGGCTCCTCCCCCCCGTTAGTGAGTCTTTTATCTTGGAACTTAATTGTTGCTATAAAATTATTTTGGCTCCTGTTTCTGGCTAATCTGGCAAGGTATTTTGCAGATTTCCTGAAATGGCCACTGAATAGGGCCTTTTGTTTCTGATCTTCAATTGTACTACTTTGCTTTTAAAATAAGCTCACTTTCAAATTTAACATTGAGATATTTATTCCATAGAAATTGAGTGAAATTATTAACATAATCCCTGTAAACATCTAACAGTGTTGGAAAGTTGTTCTCCCCTACTTTTGGTCTTTTACCTCTATTTGAAAAGGAAGGCCTTGATTTCTCTTTTGAGAACAGACTTAGGGACATATTTAACAATGTGCGAGGGGACATGATACGAAGTAGCGTATCATGTCCGCTGCACATCTCTGCACATCGATAAATGCCAACAGCATACGCTGTCGGCATTTATCATTGCACCAGCAGTTCTTGTGAACTGCTGGTGCAATGCCGCCCCCTGCAGATTCACGGCCAATCGGCCGCTAGCAGGGAGTGTCAATCAACCCCATCATATTCGATTGAGTTGATTTCTGTCCGCGGCCTCAGAGCATGCGGACAAGTTAAGGAGCAGCGGTCTTTAGACTGCTGCTTCATAACTTCTGTTTCCGGCGAGCCTTTAGGCTCGCCAAAAACAAGGGGCCTCAAACTCTATATGAAGCTTGATAAATATGACCCTTAGCCATTTCCCCAAAAAATTCTGGTTAATTACTATAAAATGCATTAAAGAGACAGTACACTGTAAAATTGTTTTTATATGAATGTATTTTCAATGACTTGTTATACCAGCTGCAGAGTATAACATTTATGAGAAATTGCATTTCTCAGTTTATTTGTGTATATGAAGTAGCTGGTTTTGTGCTTTGAAACCACAGCCTATTACAATGGGTTGCGCTTCAGGTAATATCAGATCTCATTTTGTTATCACTTTGTGTACACACACTTGCTCCCTTATCTTATACAGGGAGTGCAGAATTATTAGGCAAATGAGTATTTTGACCACATCATCCTCTTTATGCATGTTGTCTTACTCCAAGCTGTATAGGCTCGAAAGCCTACTACCAATTAAGCATATTAGGTGATGTGCATCTCTGTAATGAGAAGGGGTGTGGTCTAATGACATCAACACCCTATATCAGGTGTGCATAATTATTAGGCAACTTCCTTTCCTTTGGCAAAATGGGTCAAAAGAAGGACTTGACAGGCTCAGAAAAGTCAAAAATAGTGAGATATCTTGCAGAGGGATGCAGCACTCTTAAAATTGCAAAGCTTCTGAAGCGTGATCATCGAACAATCAAGCGTTTCATTCAAAATAGTCAACAGGGTCGCAAGAAGTGTGTGGAAAACCAAGGCGCAAAATAACTGCCCATGAACTGAGAAAAGTCAAGCGTGCAGCTGCCAAGATGCCACTTGCCACCAGTTTGGCCATATTTCAGAGCTGCAACATCACTGGAGTGCCGAAAAGCACAAGGTGTGCAATACTCAGAGACATGGCCAAGGTAAGAAAGGCTGAAAGACGACCACCACTGAACAAGACACACAAGCTGAAACGTCAAGACTGGGCCAAGAAATACCTCAAGACTGATTTTTCTAAGGTCTTATGGACTGATGACATGAGAGTGAGTCTTGATGGGCCAGATGGATGGGCCCGTGGCTGGATTGGTAAAGGGCAGAGAGCTCCAGTCCGACTCAGACGCCAGCAAGGTGGAGGTGGAGTACTGGTTTGGGCTGGTATCATCAAAGATGAGCTTGTGGGGCCTTTTCGGGTTGAGGATGGAGTCAAGCTCAACTCCCAGTCCTACTGCCAGTTTCTGGAAGACACCTTCTTCAAGCAGTGGTACAGGAAGAAGTCTGCATCCTTCAAGAAAAACATGATTTTCATGCAGGACAATGCTCCATCACACGCGTCCAAGTACTCCACAGCGTGGCTGGCAAGAAAGGGTATAAAAGAAGAAAATCTAATGACATGGCCTCCTTGTTCACCTGATCTGAACCCCATTGAGAACCTGTGGTCCATCATCAAATGTGAGATTTACAAGGAAGGAAAACAGTACACCTCTCTGAACAGTGTCTGGGAGGCTGTGGTTGCTGCTGCACGCAATGTTGATGGTGAACAGATCAAAACATTGACAGAATCCATGGATGGCAGGCTTTTGAGTGTCCTTGCAAAGAAAGGTGGCTATATTGGTCACTGATTTGTTTTTGTTTTGTTTTTGAATGTCAGAAATGTATATTTGTGAATGTTGAGATGTTATATTGGTTTCACTGGTAAAAATAAATAATTGAAATGGGTATATATTTGTTTTTTGTTAAGTTGCCTAATAATTATGCACAGTAATAGTCACCTGCACACACAGATATCCCCCTAAAATAGCTATAACTAAAAACAAACTAAAAACTACTTCCAAAACTATTCAGCTTTGATATTAATGAGTTTTTTGGGTTCATTGAGAACATGGTTGTTGTTCAATAATGAAATTAATCCTCAAAAATACAACTTGCCTAATAATTCTGCACTCCCTGTATTTGTCTAGAAAACCAAAGCTCAATACTTAGAGAGAACAATGGAAAATTATAATTTTATTACTTAACTATCATGCCCCACATTGAGAGTAACCTCTTCTGCTGGCTGTGTTTACTTAGGCTATTCAAAAGAATATACTCCAGTATAGAAACTTTCAGTATAGGTTGGAATACCACAGGTTAAATCAGCTATTTCAAATGCCAAAATAGGGGTAAAAGAGCTACGTGTAAACAATTTAAAACACTCCAGCAGGTAAAATGAATCATTGGGAACAATTTAAAGGGGAGAACATTTTTGGGTGAACTGTCCCTTTAAATTTGGAAAATTCTTCCCATTTCATTTTCAACCAGTGTTTTCAACAATTGTACATTTGTACAATTGTAATAGAAATTGGGGAAAGGAGAAGCGGTGCTTATTATGACTCTGATATCTACCAGTATTGATTTCTAGTGTAATGATGGCATGATCTAAGATGGATATGTCTTTTATTTTTGCCTTGATTTCTAGTCCCGGCATATTGTCGGAGACCAAAAAATAATCAATTCTGGAGAAGGATTTGAAAGATTTGGATTCAAAGGTATGTTCCCTAGAATCGTGATTTTGTAATTGCCAAATGTCTTTCAGGGATGATTTATAACATATATTTTGCAAAACTTTAGATTCCCTGCATTTCCTCGCAGTCTGTCTCTTATTAGATGGATCTATCAAGGAGGGAGGTCATATTGAAATCTCCTGACAGAATTATATTTCCCCTGCAAACTGAAATAATTTTAGACTTTCACAAAAGGCTTTATCTAGGGTATTCAGCCATAGACATTACAAATAACAAACTTACAATCTTGTATTTGGACTTTAACTATTTGGAACCTTCTTTCCAAATCATTATCTTGAAAAAGGAATTTATATGTTAAATACTTATTAAATAAAAAGCAATGACCCTATTCCTTTTATTGTGAGGGGTAGCAAGAACTTCTCCTACCCATTTAGATATTAATTTGGGGGTTTCCTGTATTTTAAGATGTGTTTCATGTATTAGTGCTATGTCTGGCCTGTGTTTCCCAAGTAGTTTCAAAATTAATTTCCTCTTGATAGGTTATGAAATGCCCCCAACATTCCATGATATAATTTTCAGTTTATCTAACTTTTACTTGAGTAAAGAAGGGGGAAAAAGGGGGGATAGGAAAGGGAAAAAAAACAGACAAAATAAATAAAAAAACAACTCCAAACCATCACAAGTAGACAATAAAGTTAAGAAAGGGAAGAAAAAAATAAAAATAAAAAAACAATCCATTAAAACTGAAACATGTACAGTCCATGACCTGTACTGTTATCTTAACAAACTTTATAAGAACAATACCTAATCTATCTGATTGTTGCAACAAGGTCAGATAAGGTCAGATAAGCGGACTGAATGCTTGATGGAAGAGGTGGGTCTTTAGCTTTTTTTAAAAGTCTGTAAGGACAGTGCCTCTCTGATTGTGCACGGTAAAGAGTTTCAGAAAGTAGGGGCAGCGTGGCAGAATGCTCTGGAGCCTGAGTTTGTTCTTCTTCTTGGCACTGAGAGGAGGGATGTGTTGGCTGACCTAAGTGAATGGGATGGGATGTAGGGTATCAGGAGCTCTTTCAGGTACTGTGGGCCTTGGTTGTTTAAGGTTTTGAAGGTCAGCAGGCCAATTTTAAAATATGTTTGCCATTTTATTGGAAGCCAATGCAGGGAGTGGAGAACAGGTGTTATGTGGCAGGAGCGAGTTTGATTGGTCAATAGTCTTGCTGGTGCGTTTTGTACTGTCTGAAGGCGATGGAGTTGTTTTTTTGGGAGGCCCAAGTAAAGTGCATTGCAGTAATCTAGCCTAGAGGATACAAATGCATGGATTAATGTTGGCATATCATCCGGTGGAATTAAGTGTTGTATCCTGGCTATGTTTTTCAGATGAAAGTAGGCAAATTTTATTACGGAGGAAATCTGCTGTTTAAAAGATAGTCCAGCGTCAATCAGCACTCCGAGGTTTCGTACCTTTGCTGAACTAACGAGTTCAGAGCCTCCAAGCTCCAGGCCAGTTGGGTGATCGTGGGATATTTTTGATGCCCGGGGTCCCCTCACCAAGAGTAACTCTGTTTTGCCCGGGTTCACTTTGAGACAGCTAGCATTCATCCATTCTATGAGGTCTGTTAAGCAACTGTTTATGCGGCATGCTGGGTCTGTAGTATCTGGAGCAAAGGAGAAGTAGAGTTGTGTGTCATCAGCGTAACAATGATACCTTAGGCCATGTCAGTTAATGATGTCCCTCAGTGGTAGTAAGTAAATTGCGAATAGCATGGGAGACAGGATAGATCCTTGTGGAACTCCGCAGGCCAGTTCTGTTGGTGCTGATTAACCCATAATCTGCCGCCCCCAATGTCGCCGCCCCTATACTAAATTTATTAACCCCTAAACCTAAGTCTAACCCTAACCCTAACACCCCCTAACTTAAATATAATTAAAATAAATCTAAATAAAAATTACTATCATTACATAAATAATTCCTATTTAAAACTAAATACCTATAAAATAAACCCTAAGCTAGCTACAATAACACACATACAACTAATAGTTACATTGTAGCTAGCTTAGGGTTTATTTTTATTTTACAGGCAAGTTTGTATTTATTTTAACCAGATAGAATAGTTAGTAAATAGTTATTAACTATTTACTAACTACCTAGCTAAAATAAATACATATTTACCTGTAAAAAAAACCTAACCTGCCTTACACTAACACCTAACCTTACACTACAATTAAATGAATTACATTAATTAAATACAATTACCTAAATTACAAAAAAACAAACACTAAATTACACAAAATAAAAATAGAAATGATCAGATATTTAAACTAATTACACCTAATCTAATAGCCCTATCAAAATAAAAAAAGCCCCCCCAAAATACCCCCCCCCAGCCTAAACTAAACTACCAATAGCCCTTAAAAGGGCCATTTGTGGGGCATTGCCCCAAAGAAATCAGCTCTTTTAAAAAAAATACAAACAACCCTCCAACAGTAAAACCCACCACCCACACAACCAACCCCCCAAATAAAATCCTAACTAAATAAACCTAAGCTCCCCATTGCCTTGAAAATGGCATTTGGATGGGCATTGCCCTTAAAAGGGCATTTAACTCTTTTTAAGTGCCCAAACCCCTAATCTAAAAATAAAACCCACCCAATAAACCCTTAAAAAAGCCTAACACTAACCCCCGAAGATCCACTTACAGTTTTTGAAGACCCGACATCCATCCTCAACGAAGCCGGCAGAATTCCTCAACGAAGCGGCAGAAGTCTTCATCCAACCGGGCAGAAGTCTTCATCCAACCGGGCAGAAGTCTTCATCCAACCGGGCAGAAGTCTTCATCCATCCGGCGCGGAGCAGCTCCATCTTCAAGACATCCGGCGCAGAGCATCATCTTCAATCGACGTCTTCTTGCAGAATGAAGGTTCCTTTAAATGATGTCATCCAAGATGGCGTCCCTTGAATTCCGATTGGCTGATAGAATTCTATCAGCCAATCAGAATTAAAGGTGAAAATATCCTATTGACTGATGCAATCAGCCAATAGGATTGAGCTTGCATTCTATTGGCTGATCCAATCAGCCAATAGGATTGAGCTCACATTCTATTGGCTGATTTAAAGGAACCTTCATTCTGCAAGAAGATGTCGATTGAAGAGGATGCTCCGCGCCGGATGTCTTAAAGCTGGAGCCGCTCCGCGCCGTATGGATGAATATAGAAGATGCCATCTGGATGAAGACTTCTGCCCGGTTGGATGAAGACTTCTGCCACTTTGTTGAGGACTTCTGCTGGCTTTATTGAGGATGGATGTTCGGTCTTCAAAAACTGTAAGTTGATCTTCGGGGGTTAGTGTTAGGCTTTTTTAAGGGTTTATTGGGTGGGTTTCATTTTTAGATTAGGGGTTTGGGCACTTGAAAAAGAGCTAAATGCCCAGATTAGGCATTAATAAGTGTAATGCAGGTGGCGGCGATGTTAGGGACATCAGATTCGGGGTTAATAAGTGTAATGTCGGTGGCGGCGACATTGGGGCGGCATATTAGGGGTTAATAACTGTAATGTAGGTGGTGGCGGGGGCGGCAGATTAGGGGTTAATAAGTGTAAAGTAGGTGTCGGCGATGTCGAGGGCAGCAGATTAGGGGTGTTTAGACTCTGGGTTTATGTTAGGTTGTTAGGTGTAAACATACATTTAGTTTCCCCATAGGAATCAATGGGGCTGCGTTACGGAGCTTTACACTCCTTTATTGCAGGAGTTAGGCTTTTTTTCAGCCCTCTCTCCCCATTGATGTCTATCGGGAAATCGTGCACGAGCACGTAAATCCAGCTCACCGCAGCTCACCACAGCGCAGGTATTGGAGTGCGGTATGGAGCTCAATTTTGCTTTACGCTCACATATTGCCTGATAACGCCGGGTTTTTGCAAACCTGTAATACCAGCGCTGTAGGTAAGTGAACGATGACAATAACTTGCAAGTTAGCACCGCACCGCTCATAACGCAAAACTCGTAATCTAGCCGTTTGCTATTTTAGATTTAATTTGCCAGGATTTTCATAATTTATAGTGCAAAGAGAAAGATTTGTATTTTGCCCCTTATATTTAATTTCCATCCTTTACTTTCAAGACACACACGCCCCTTTGCAAAATGATTGTTTTCTGGAAATACACAATATAAAGCCATCCTTTGATGTTGATGAAGTCTATTAAATATTTATGTATCCAGAGAGGAATCAGAGCCAAAAAATGTCCATGAGCCAATTTGTTTTCGAAAAAATAGCCACACTTCATTTCAATTGTAAAAGCATTTGCATTAAAAACAAAATGCCAGTGTTCTTGAACAAAGGTATTTTTGCTTAGGGATACATATGAGACACTTAAATGGGACTTACTTTTTTTTTAATGTCTTAAAGTATTTTATGATTGCACTGTTGCTTGCATAAAAATATGTAATTAACCCTTTCAAATAGGCCAAGCACTTATTTAAAGGCAGTAGTGGACTCCTGGGGCCTAGCTGAACCAATCTCGTGAACCAATCACTTGAAGCCTATGTGTGCAGTCACCAATCACCAGCTAGCTCCCAGTAGTGCATTGCTGCTCCTGAGCCTACCTATGTATGCTTTACAACAAAGGAAACCAAGGGAACAAAGTACATTAGAGTAGTAAATTGAAAAGTATCATGAAATTGCACACACTATCTGAATTTCAGCTTTTATTTTCCTTTAAACACGAGTTGTTAATTTTTTTTTGTTTTAAGTATACTTTCATAATTTATTTTGCCTACTTTTCCTGTCATTTTACTCGGAAAATTTTAGGTTTTCAATTTCTGAGAATTTGGAAGTTTAGATTGCAGACTTCACAAGCCAAACCCTGCTATATATCTTATTTTAAAGATCCATAATAGTATAAATAAATATATGCTTTATTTCACTAGAGCATGTAATTGTAAGACTATTGATCCTGCACTACTATGTGTTTAACCCCCACAAGGCCGGTTAAACCCACAGTAGAAGTACCATTCAACAGAGCTAGTTGCACAACTCAATTGCGTAACTAGTGCTGCTGATTGGATCACCAGCGGTTTCTGCTCTGGACCAGAAATTGTCAGCAAATCCTGAGCAGTACTTCTACTGTGTGATTAACCCATTTACAGAGTTTAAAGACACAGTAGTGGAGAGTAGATAGTTCACAATAACGGCACATGCACACACACACACACACACACACAGTAACATGCACACACATACAAGCCTACTGTAGTCTATGCACACACTACACATGCACATGCACATACACTATAGTCCATGCACACACCTACACATAAATAAACACACATCTCATGCCAGTCTCTATTATCCTTATTGTCAAGCGGCTTCACCATGCATATATTAACCCCTACAATACCCTCTATAAATGCACTTGCTCTATTTCTTAACGTGTCACTTAACACTTTGGTTGCTAAGGAGCAGCTCATTTTGAAAGACAAGCTATATAAACTAGAAAGAGAACTTACTGCACAGTGATATGCAGTGATGTGCAGTGATGTGCAGTGATATGCATTGATATGCAGTGATATGCAGTGATATGCAGTGATGTTCAGTGATGTTCACTGATGTGCAGTGATATGCAGTGATATGCAGTGATGTACAGTGATGTGCAGTGATGTGCAGTGATGTGCAGTGATGTGCAGTGATATGCAGTGATGTGCAGTGATATGCAGAGATGTGCAGTGATGTGCAGAGATGTGCAGTGATATGCAGTGATGTACAGTGATGTGCAGAGATGTGCAATGATGTGCAGTGATGTGCAGTGATATGCAGTGATGTGCAGTGATGTGCAGTGATGTGCAGTGATATACAGTGATATGCAGTGATGTGCAGAGATGTGCAGAGATGTGCAGTGATGTGCAGTGATATGCAGTGATGTGCAGTGATGTGCAGTGATGTGCAGTGATGTGCAGAGATGTGCAGTGATGTGCAGTGATGTGCAGTGATGTGCAGTGATATGCAGTGATATGTAGTGATGTGCAGTGATATGCAGAGATGTGCAGTGATGTGCAGTGATGTGCAGTGATGTGCAGAGATGTGCAGTGATGTGCAGTGATGTGCAGTGATATGCAGTGATGTGCAGTGATGTGCAGTGATGTGCAGTGATGTGCAGTGATGTGCAGTGATATGCAGAGATGTGCAGTGATGTGCAGAGATGTGCAGTGATGTGCAGTGATATGCAGTGATATGCAGTGATATGTAGTGATATGTAGTGATGTGCAGTGATATGCAGAGATGTGCAGTGATGTGCAGTGATGTGCAGTGATGTGCAGTGATGTGCAGAGACGTGCAGTGATGTGCAGTGATGTGCAGTGATGTGCAGTGATGTGCAAAGATGTGCAGTGATATGCAGTGATGTGCAGTGATGTGCAGTGATGTGCAGAGATGTGCAGTGATGTGCAGTGATATGCAGTGATATGCAGTGATGTGCAGTGATGTGCAGAGATGTGCAGTGATGTGCAGTGATATGCAGTGATATGCTGTGATATGCACAGCCAGCTGAAGAGGGGAAAAAAACATCAGAACATGTAATCTAAAGAAGGGGTATCTTGGGAAATTTGCTTGGCAATTTATCTCTTCCTGGCATCTGCATAGTAATCACTGCTGTCAGTCAGTTTCAGGCATCAAATCATAAGTGTGCCAACGGGTGCTGCCGCCAATCACATAATTCAGATACTTATATTCTGTGAATTCTTGCACATGCTCAATAGGAGCTGGTGCCTTAGAAACTGTGCATATAAAAACACTGTGCATATTTTAATAATAGAAATGAATTGGAAAGTTGTTTAAAATTGTGTGCTTCTGAATCATGGAAGCTTTATTATGAATTGACTGTCCCTTTAAATAACCAGTAGCTAAGTAAGAGACAAGCAGAGTGACTTGGTGACAATTGCTTAAATCAGTAACCTACAATGCAAAATAAACATATTAATATTGAAAGACAAACTAAGAGTTAATTTACAGACTCCGTGCACAACAAATTCACCTTTAAATGCACAGTAAACATTCATGATTTAGGGCATGCAATTTCACTGTTGCAAACATGATGGCTGAAACACGTGCACACTCCTGAGCTCACCTAGGTTTAATACCAAGAAAATGAAGAAGATTGATAATAGAAGTAAATTGGAGAGCTGTTTAACATGTCATGCTCTATCCAATCCATTTCAGTCTGATTTTGCCTTTACTTTCTATTGAATGTAATATAGCAGGAACTCTAGAACTTCAGATGCAGCAAAGCTGAAGACAACAGGGACAGAATAGACAAGTAAATATCAATTAATACAGATAGGGGAGTAGAAATAGGTCAGACAGGGACAGAATTCCAGTCAGGACAAGAGTCAAAAATACAAAATACATATTATCAGGGAAGGGGAATATCTCAGGGAAAACCTAGGCAAAACTATGAGACAAATCCAAATGGTCAAAATGTGGAAATGTCTAAGTACAGAGAATCAAATGCAAGTACAAGTTGTCAAGGAAGAGAAATGTCAAAAGGCATTTAAAACCAGAAGTCAACCAGAAGTATAAACTGCAAAAGAATTAAAGTTCCATAAACCCCCCACAACACACACAGCACAGAATAAAGACAGAATACACCAGCCCCCCATACTGCACAAAGAGCGAGAGAGAGAGATTATAATACAAAAACACATTACACGCTCTTGTTAAAAAAAAAAAACAACTCAAACACATATGTGACACTATCTTCTTTAGCTGTCATTCGTATCTTCATTCATGCCTGGTCCCTCCCTTTCACTGCTGTACTGCACTACCTGTCATGTGTGTCAGCAGTTTTACAGACTTGTACATGTTTACATTTAGTATATGTAAAAAAAAAAGAATATGCCATTATTAAGTATACATAATAAAATAAAATGAAGTCACAAATAACAAGACAAAACGTTTTTATTATTATTATTAGTTTTTATTAACTGTATTCTTAATTTTTTTTTTAAATTATTTGTTGTTGTTGTAATAATTGTTGTAATAATGGTTCCCAAAAAATAGAATAAGATAATGCCAGTCTTGAATTATAAGCAATTTTTTTTTATTTATTCATAATAAGTGAACCAATTATAAAGCCAAATATAAAAATATGCAATCAACAACAGCAACATAATTGTGTCAATAACTGCACAAGTATCTGTGTGAATCAGTTTGGAGATAAGAATGTGCAATGAGAATGCAACCCTTGCTTTAGTGGAAATGTGTCTTTTATGCTAGGACACCGATATTTAGTGTTGACAAACCGATAGCCTCGCAGTCTGTCAGTCTGTTGATAATTTGTAAATAGTGCCGGCGAGTGGCATTGTATATCCCATATAAAATAATAGGGATTGTAGCTTCTGCAAGTCATCCATCATTGCCACTTGTCGGAACTTTCAGAGGGCGGGAGCATATTTGAAGTATTCCTACACAGCACAGACTGAAACCAAAATTAGTTTCTGTGTAGGAACACTTCAAACAATGCATACCTAACCTTACTGTAACTAAACCTACACTACCTACCACACACTGTAAAGTCTCGCCACTGAAAAGGTGGCAAAAAAACATGGCTGT
This sequence comes from Bombina bombina, assembly GCF_027579735.1. Taxonomy (NCBI): domain Eukaryota; kingdom Metazoa; phylum Chordata; class Amphibia; order Anura; family Bombinatoridae; genus Bombina; species Bombina bombina. Next base: position 121,586,517 of record NC_069501.1, read on the forward strand.
AATCCCATACCTAACCTGCAGGGCTCACCTTGGAACATATTGCACTACTGTGGATTAGTGATGTCGCAAACCTAAAATTTTCGGTTCGCGAACGGCGGACTCGAACTTCCGGTATTGTTCGTGAACGCGCGAACCGTGTGAACCGCCATTGAATTCAATAGGCAGGCGAACTTTAAAACCTACAAGGACTCTTTCTGGCCACAATAGTGATGGAAAAGTTGTTTCAAGGGTACTGACACCTGGACTGTTGCATGCTGGAGGGGGATCCCTGGCAAAACTCCCATGGAAAATTACATAGTTGATGCAGAGTCTGCTTTTAAGCCATAATGGGTCTAAATCAACTAACAAATTATAATAATAAGACATGTGGTCTGCTACCTATTTTAACTAGGTTGTGTTTTAAGTACTACCATTCTTAGCACTTTAATCACTGTAACTCCCCCTATTTGGTGAGGTCTATACGGCCTGGATGATTACCCATACAAAATATAATAATAAGACATCTGCTCTTGATCTGCGACCCATGGTAACTATGTTAAATAGCTGTTACTATTTTAATAGCTGTTACTCATACTCACCCTATCGGTGGAGGTCTATATGGCCTGCATGATTACCCTTACAAAATATAACAACCAAACATATGCTCTGGGACCCATGGTAAGTAGGTTTTGTTAAGTAGTACTGTTCTTTGCATTTTCATACCTGTTACAACACCAAATGGTGGCAGGTCTATCTGGCATTCATGATTAGCTGCACCCAAAGCCAAAAAAAAGCCGAGTGGTCTTAGACTAACACCCATGGCTAACTCGGTTGTTTCAATTAGTACTATTCTTAGCACTTTCATCCCTGTTACGGGCGGTCTACATGGCCATCATGATTAGCCGAACAAAATACTACAATCCAACCTTTGCTCAGTCTTCATAGGCCCTTCATTGTCTGTATTTTGATAGTACAGTTCTTATTATTTTTATAGCTGATACAACACCGAATGGTGTCAGCTCTATATGGCCTGAATGAATAGCCGCACCCAAAGCCAAAAAAAAGCCAAGCGGTTTTGCACTAAGACCCATGGCTAACTCTGTTGTTTCAAGTTCTACTATTCTTACCTCTTTCATCTCATCCCTGTTACTTCCAGGACTCTCGGTGGTGGTGGCCTACATGGCCATCATGATTAGCCTAACCAAATACTACAATCCAACCTTGGCTCAGTCTTCCTAAGGCCCTTCATTTGCTGTATTTTGGTAGTACTGTTCTTATTAGTTTAATAGCTGATACGACACCTAATGTTGTCAGCTCTATATGGCCTGCATGAATAGCCGCACCCAAAGCCAAAAAAAAAAGCCAAGCGGTTTTGCACTAACACCCATGGCTAACTCTGTTGTTTCAAGTTCTACTATTCTTAGCTCTTTCATCTCATCCCTGTTACTTCCAGGACTCTCGGTGGTGGTGGTCTACATGGCCATCATGATTAGCCTAACCAAATACTACAATCCAACCTTGGCTCAGTCTTCCTAAGGCCCTTCATTGGCTGTATTTTGGTAGTACTGTTCTTATTAGTTTAATAGCTGATACGACACCGAATGTTGTCAGCTCTATATGGCCTGCATGAATAGCTCATAGACTAGGGAGGGCAGCAAGTAAACACAGTAGGCTCTCTATGTCAGCAAAACACACAGGCCGGATAGAAAATGATATTAGATTACACTAGCAAACAAATTTAAACTTTTTTTTTTTATATATTAAAATTAAGGTGAAGGAGAATAGATATAAGTGCTGGGTGGCTGCCTGGCACAGACCAATTAACCAAAAGACTGAAAAAAAAGAGTTATATTAATGCTGAGTGAGCCTGACAGACACAGGCATGATAGTAAATGTAATTCGATTACACTAGCAAAATATTTTTTTATTTTTTTTATTTAAAATAATGTTATGAACGGATATTAACACTGGTGGCTGCTGGCTGGCACAGAGCAATGAACCAGAGTATATGCTGTGTGACACTGGCCTGATAGAAAATGAAAAAAAATTACACTAGAAAAATAATTATATTTTTGGGTTAGTTAAATTTAAACTAATGTTGTTAGGGAGATATCAGTGGTGGCAGTAGTCACAGCATATGCTGTGAGCCTTAAACACACAGCTGAAAGTCAGGCAAATGCTAATAAAAAAAAACGAAAAAAAAAAAAAACGGCACGAAATATAGCCCTAAAAAGGGCTTTTTGGGGTGCTGTGCTTGCAGCAGATATGAGTGGAGTCCTTCTGGACTGTAAATACACTAGCCTAGCTATGTTTTTCCTATTAATGTCAGGAGCAAAAACACAACACGTCCTCTCATTAAAAAAGCAAGGTCGTTATGAGTCTAAAATGGCGGATTCCGAGTAGCTGGGAGTGTCTGTGAGGGAGTGTCTGATGTTGATTGGCTCTAATGTGTCAGGCGGCTGTGACATAAAGGGTCAAAGTTTCCACAATGATGGCACATAGGGGCGGATCGAACATCGCCATGTGTTCGCCCACAAACGCGAACGCGAACAAGCTATGTTCGCTGTGAACCATTCGCAGGCGAACAGTTCGGGACATCACTACTGTGGATATATCCCAAGTAAAATGCAGGTTACTCCCCTGGAATGCCAAGGCTAACTCCCACAGAATGCTTACATCTATTTCATGTCTTCGCTATACCTGACTAATAAAGACAACCCCCCCAAAAAAAGCCTCCCTATTATAACTATAGGAGCTATGTTGATACATTTATATACAATCTTTACATTATATTTTCCTGTATAATGCATATTAATTTCAACAATTATAAACTTCGTTTTCTTAACACAGAAAAAAAATGTGTAAAATCTATACAATACTTAAATTAATATGCATTATACAGGAAAATTCATATAATGTAAACTCTGTATATACAAATACTGCTCCTATAAACTATTAACCCCTTAACCGCCACATCCCCCTACCACATTAAACCCTCTAACTTATTAACCTCTAAAGCACCGCAACCCCCCACACAAACTAGCCCTACATTATTTAGCAGCTAACCCCCAAGTCCCCTAACCAAAACCCCCTAAGTTACAAAAAATAACAAACACATTACAAAAAAACCAAAGCTCTACCAAACAAAAAACAAACAAAAAACAGTTATTCCTATGTTAAAACTAAAGTCCCCTTAAAAAAAATAAAGCCTACCCCAAAGTAAAACACCCTATACCTACACTAAAACCTACTCTAAAAAAGGGCATTTTGTAGGGCATTGTCCTAAAGTGATTAAGCTTCTATACTTGTGACAAAAATCCCTAATCTAAAACTAAAAAGACTGTCTTAAAAAAACCTAAACTAAAAATTTCACGGACAAAGGCATTTGGTAGGACATTGCCCTAAAGTAAATGTTTTGCCCAATAAAAAAAAAAGCTATTCTTAAAAAAAACATATTTGGTTGGGCATCTCCCATAGAAGGGAATTTGGTAGGGCAGTGCCCTAAAGTAAACATTGCTCCTTTGTCTATAAAAAGCCCTATGTTGTAAAAAAAAACAAAAAACTATGTTAAAAAACCCTCTAACTTAAAATACCCCTATCCTAAAAAAAGATTGCCCTGAAAATGGCATTTGGTTGGGCATTATCCTTGGAAGGGCATTTGGCAGGACAGTGCCCTAAAGGGAACATAGCTTTTTTTGTGCCCTTACAAAAGCCCTATTCTGAAAAAATCCTATATATATAAAAAAAAAAAAACTTTCTTAAAAATGATGCACTGATAAAGGCATTTTGTTGGCATTTGTCCCAATAAGAGCATTTGGTAGGTCCTTGCCCTAAAGTCTAACAGCTCTTTTGCCCAATAAAAAAAAAAAAATCTTTTGTAAAAAATAAACCCTATCCTAAAAAAAAAAATACCCTAAGAAGGACATTTTGTAGGGCATTGCCCTAAAGTAATTTCAGCTCTTTTGGGCAAAAAAAAATAAAAACCCTATTCTAAAAAAAACACATAAACAAAAATCCTAACTTTAAACCCCAAAGTTTCTACTCACCCAACTTGACTCCAGCTCCTACGTGATCAGCTCCGGCGGTGCTCCTCTTCTTTCTTCATGGCATTGGTTCTCTGGGTCAGTCTTCTTCATCTTCATGGTGGGTGGTCCTCTTCGTTAGGGATTAGTTAGTGTGGGGTTAGTTTGCATGGGATACATAGATATATGTATTAGGCTTGGTGCTATATATTTAAAAGGGATCCTTTACTTTACATTGTCGATGCTGCTTGGAATACTTCGCCAGCATCTCGGCCCATTGCGATGTATAGTAAATTGCCTCTTGGCGATGCTGCCTTTAAACAGTAATGTCCGCATCCCTTTTGAACATATCACCTCCTTGCAGCCCTTTCGATCATCGGGGTCTATGTGTGATGCATGTACTACGAACAATCTCTGCAGTAAAAGACAATTAGAATAATTTACAATATGAAATTTGCTTAACATTTGTACAATTTAGCTATGTCAAGTAAAATATACTATATTATCCTAAAAATTAAAATGTTATTATGGACTTATAATCATGGACTGAAACAACACTATACGGCCAAAAGTATGCAGAGACCTGACCATCACACCTATATGAGCTTTTTGGACATCTCATTCCAAAACCATGGACATTAATAAGGAGTTGGTCCCCCTTCCCACAAAAATTTTGAGTGTGTTTTTTGTACCCATGAACCCAAAAGAGCATTTGTGAGGTCAGACACTGATGTCGGTCAAGCTCCTCTTGCTCCCATGTAACTGCAGGCTCCTAATTGGCGTTCCAATTCATATCAAAGTTTAATGGGGGCTCTGTGCAGGCCACTCAAGTTCTTCCACAATAAACTTGTCCAACCATGTTTTAATTGACCTTGCACCTTTTACACACGGACACAGTCATGCTAGGAGAGTAAAGACAAAAAAAGAGAGGAGGCACCTCATGGTGCAATAACTTCAATGTACAATCAGAGGAAAAGTCTGAGGATTCTTTTTACTTCTGGGAGACAATGCTGACTGAGTGCTCTGAGCTGCCTGGCAACCTCGACACCAACTACAGGAGCAGTGCCAGAGAACTTCAGTCTTCAAACGTCCATGAACGAATAGCGGATTTCAAACAGCCACTACCTACTACTATCAAAGAAGTATATTTGCAGAGTATATGAAATTAAGGGTGGCAATATCAAGACCACAAACTGAGTTTTAGCAAAGGTGGCATCCTTGACAGTGTCATACTTAAAGTCACTTAGTCCTGTATGAACAGAGTTTATGGATTTATCTTAAAAATAAAGCGATAGGGTTTTCAAGATGGCCACCATAGTGATGATGTACAGAAAAACCTGCCACCATATTTGTACAGAAAGGCAGGGCAAGTGCATTTCCTATGGCATGGACTAACCATGGCTGAAAGGTGACTCAGTTACATAGAAGTGGCTCCTCTTGCTCCTATGTAGCTGCTGGCTTAGCATCCGTTAATTGCAAACAGCTAAAATGGGAACTGTTGAAGTTGAGGGCCCTTAATTATACAAAACAGGTCACAGAAACTCACCAATTTTGTTCAGCATGTGCAAACTCCACAAATATATTCAAATAAACAGAGTCCAACAGTACCATGCATATGTTTGTTGGTCTTTATTATATATATATATATATATATATATATATATATATATATATATATATATACACAGCTTGTATAGAAACAACCTTTTTTTTTGTATCTGCTACATTGAATTATACAACTAATAAAACTTCTGAGTTGGCTAGTTAAAATGGGTTGGCAAAACACATTTCTGTTTTATTCAATAGCTGTCATATAGGGTTATGATCAGTCAATGGAATATCTTATATTAAATCTCAAGTACATGCCCTTTAAAGCTAACTTATTGAATTCCAGTGATCTGGCAAAATACCTGGCTATTACAGAAACGTCTAATATTTCTTTATATAAAGACATTTTATAATTTTATTGTGTGTATTTCCAGAAAACAATCATTTTTTTAAATGGTTCATTCTGAAACTGAAAGGTGAAATTCTAATGTTGAGTTCAAAATACAAATCTGTGTCATTGAACTATCAATGATAGACATCCATCTAAATAACATATTAAATCTAGTATAAAAAAAACACTCATTTAAATTTACATAATTTTATAAGCTTTCCGTAATACAGTCTTTATTCCTCATAAATAAAGTCAGGCATTTATAATGTATTTTGTTAGTAATTTTTATTGAAATGTAACCTTGAAAACTGTAAGCTGTTTGGAACTTGTTGCATATATTAAAATGACAAATTGATTATTGTATTTAATTGTATACATTTATATCCTTAATTATGATTCATAATAATTTATTTTTTGTTTTATTTTTTTCAGTGCCCCAGGATTGAAATATGTTAAATAAAATGACATATCTCCTTTTTTAGAGCACACTGATCTCTATTTGCAAATTGACCCTTACAGAACTCTCATTTTAAGTGTAAAAAGTTCACATTTTAAAATAAAGGTATACTTGAAATTATAGTTATTACAGTCAGAGGTAGATTATGGGAGCGATTGGCTGCAAAACGAACACAATAAAAGTTGCGTTATTTCACCCTCTATAGCGCAGCCATTACAAGTTTTGAAACCGCCGGCTTGTGCCTGCGTTATGGTTGCTTTGAGCTCCATACTGCACAAAATGCGCTGCTTTGACATGCTCGTGCACTCTTTCCCCATGGACATCAATGGGGAGAGCGGGTTAGAAAAAAAATCTAACACCTGCGATCACAGAATGAAAAACTCCGTAACGCAGCCCCATGATATCTATGGGGAAAAAAAAGTTACGTTTAAACCTAGCTAACACCCTAACATAAACCCCAAGTCTAAACACACCAAAAGACAGATGGTTTTGGATAAATGATTGGATCTTATAAACAGATTATTTCTCTATGGCAAAATAGAAAAAGAGATTCTATATACCTTTAAAAGAAAGTTATTGTTATAAATTCCCTATACAATGTCATCTAGACCAATACTTGGCTGAAACAAATGGTTAAACTATCACTTTCAGTCCATATAAAATTCATATAAAAATAGCTACAATGAGTATTGCATACTTCGATACAATGAATACAATTAATACAAATGGTATGTAAATATTCTCCTTATTGTAATGCAATTGCTACATTAGTATCTTTATTTGGTCTATTAAAAATTATAAAAAACTGTAGCTAACGAATTGACTTAGGTAAAATAATGCTTAAAAATGATGCATAAAAATAAAAAATTAAAAAATAATAATAGAATAGAAAAAATATGTGAATTCTCGTGAAATATCTATGTGTGAGTGTGAAAAATAATAACTAGGTAATAGTCCAATTGTAAACTTTGAATGATATGTGCAATCCTTATTTGGATTCTTTTAAGAATCTTTGTGCTTTAGTTGTATTTTTCTTCAAATCTGGGATTAGATTGTGTTAATTTTTAACAGTCCATTTATACCTGTATCACTTTGGATTTTTTCTTTCTTTTTAAAGTACCCTTTGTAACAAGCGTCTTAGGGAAACTTTAATATTTGTCTCTTAATATATCACTTTTGTGAGAGGTTATGCAAGGTTATGATGGTCTCACCTTAAAGTTTGAAGACTTCCAGAAACGTTCCTTTTGGTGGTTCTTACCTCTGATTGCAATTAGGCGTTTTTCAGAGCCTCAGCTCCCTCTGTAACCGGTCGTGTGACGTCACTCTCTGCTGTCTTTGTTGTATACTTGCACAAGTACTCTTTCCTTCGGTTCTCTCAAACCCTTACAGTTCTGCCGGATGCGGTCTTCGAAAACTCTGCACTCCAGTACAATGTACGCAGAGATCAGACTTTCTGTTTCTTTTCAGCTGTGTCCTGTTCTCCGAGGTTAAAGTTAGCAATCAACTGCCAAGCTCTTTAGTGCAAATTCACGCGTTTCACTCCTTCAGGGCTTTCTCAATATTCAGATTGATGCCTTGACTTCATTTTTAAACCTCCCTCTATTGGTTTTGATTGGTTCTTCAGATTTATTACATGTGTGTTAGTCTTAAAGTGATCCTCATGTTTCTTTTGTTTTTTTCTTTGCTCATTTAATTTTGTTTACATTTTTTCTTGTTTATTAGCCTGATTTATATAAAAACATAATAATAATTATCTATATACAATGTAAACTATATGTTTTCTAGAAATGTTTTGAATTTATATTATCCTTTTTGCTGGTTTTAATCTATTTAGACTAAAAATGAGTAAAGTTCCATTTCTGAATTTAACCCTTTGGGAAATAATGATTCAAAGTTCTAGATGAATTCTGCTTCTTTTCTAAGGAGTTTATTTTCATAGTTGCCCCCTCTCCAGTGTTTACAAACTTTGCATTTACCCCAATATTTTAAATCTTTTATATTATTATTATGAGTATTTGAAAAATGTAAATATAGATGTGTTTCAAGGTTTCCTCTTTCAATATTGCATAGGTGTTCTCTGATCCTATCCCTGAGCATCTTGGTCATCTCACCTACATAAATTAAATTGCATGAACACTGTAATATGTAGAAGACCCCTTTGTTACTGCATCTGATAGTGTCATTAATAGTGTATTTTCTTTCTGTACCTGGAATCTCAAGCACTTTCTTTATTTTACTATATCTGTAGGCTCTGCAGGTTAAACAGGGAAAAAATCATTTAACTATATTTCCTATCAAATCTTTATTATAATTAATCTTACTACTTTTCTTTCTTTTAAATTCGCTTGGTCCTAACATTATTTTAAAATTTTCAGATTTTTTAAAAACTACTTTGGGATATGGAGGCAACTTATCACCTAGGATTGGGTCATTTTTTTAAAAGTGCCAGTGCTTTTTAAGTATTTTACTTATTATTTTATGATCATCACTATATTGTGTGATGAATGGAACATTGCACTCACTTGAATTTTGTGTCTTTTTTTGTTTATATTGCAAAAGTGATTCTATTTCTGTATTTCTTGCTCTGTCTATTGCATTATTTATATTCTCTTTTGTGTAACCTCTTTCCTTAAATTTTTGTTCTAACAAGATAATGTGTTCCTCAAAGTCAGTCTTACTTGTACAATTCTTCTTTATTCTTAGACACTGTCCTATACCAGATGTTTTCTTTCCACTTTTTATAGTGGCAACTTGATGCATGTATGTAACTATTACTGTCTACTTTCTTAAAGTGTGTCTTAGTTATTCTATTCTGTTCTTCTATCATTATATCAAGATCCACAAAGGTGATTTTGTCTTTACTTTGACTATAAGTGAAAGTAAGTCCTCTGTCATTACTATTCATTTCTAGAAAGAATTCTTCCAGTTTTTCACTACCCCCATTCCAAATTAGAATAAAATCTTTTGAATAGTACAAGGTTTGGCACAGAGCTCTGAGAACTGTAGGAATCTCTGTTCCCATTCTCCCATAATCAAATTTGCATAGCTCGGTGCAAATCTTGTACCCATTGCTGTACCCTCTATTTGTAAGTAATATTTTCCGTCAAATGAGAAATAATTATGTTCAAGTACAAAGCGGATACTTTCAAGTAAGAATTCCCTTTGTTCTGTAGATACCTCTTTATCTTTTGTTAAAAAACTTTCCACTGCTTCGATACCTAGGTTTTGGTTTATAGTAGTATACAGTGACGCAACGTCACAAGTTGCCATTATAAAATCACCTTCCCATTTTATATCTTGTAAGATCTGTAATATACTTGTAGAGTCTTTTAGATATGAGTCCAATTTTATTACATATTTTGTAAGAATTTGTCCACATATTGGGATAGGTTAGCCGTTATGGATCCTATCCCGGAGACAATTGGTCTCCCGGGGGGATTGAAAAGATCCTTGTGGACCTATTTTCTATTTTCTCCCCAAGGTACACAAGGATATTTTCAATCCCCCCCGGGGGAACCAATTGTCTCCGGGATAGGATCCATAACGGCTAACCTATCCAAATTTGTGGACAAATTCTTACAAAAATATGTAATAAAATTGGACTCATATCTAAAAGACTCTACAAGTATACTACAGATCTTACTAGATATAAAAAAGGAATGTGATTTTATAATGGCAACTTGTGACGTTGCGTCACTGTATACTACTATAAACCATAACCTAGGTATCAAAGCAGTGGAAAGTTTTCTATTCCCGTGCACCCTAACATCGCCCGCACTATAATAAATCTATTAACCCCTATTCCGCCGCTCCCTGACATCGCCACCACTAAATAAAGTTATTAACCCCTAAACCTCTGGCCTCCCACATCACTGCCACTAAATAAACCTATTAACCCCTAAATCGCCAGCCCCCCACATTGCAAAAAATTTAAATTAAACTATATTAACCCCTAAACTTAACCATAACCATAACCTTAACCCTAACACTAGCCGTAACCCTAACCCTAACCGTAACCCTAACACCCCCTAACTTTAACATAATTAAAATAGAGCTAAATTAAAGTTACAATTCTTAACTTAATAATACCTATTTAAAACTAAATACATACTTACCTGTGAAATAAAACCTAAGCTAGCTACAATATAACTAACAGTTATATTGTAGCTAGCTTAGGTTTTATTTTTATTTCACAGGTAAGTTTGTATTTATTTTAACTAGATAGACTAGTTAGTAAATAGTTATTAACTATTTACTAACTACCTAGTTAAAATAAATACAAACTTACATGTGAAATAAAACCTAAGCTGCCTTACACTAAAACCTAACATTACAAAAAATAAAAAACACTAAAATAAAAAAAATAAAAAAACCTACCATTAGAAAAAATAACAAATAAAACCTAATCTACCCATTGCTCTTACAACGGCATTTGCATGGGTATTTCCCTTACAAGGGCATTTGTATGGGTATTGCCCTTACAAGGGCATTTGTATGGGTATTGCCCTTACAAGGGTATTTAGCTCTTTTTCTTGCCTTAAAAGGGCATTTAGCTCTTTTAAGAATTGCCCAACCCCTAATCTAAAAAAAAAAACACCCCAAAAAACTTAAAAAAACCTAACACTAACCCCTCTTTAGGTACTTACAGTTGCTGAAGTCCCGCTTGAAGTATCTTCATTCCGGTGACTCCATCTTCATCTAGACTGCTCCATCTTCATCCAGGTGACATCTTTTATCTTCATCCCGGCGGCGCGGAGTGGGTTCATCCTGAAGACATCCGGTGCAGAGCATCCTCTTCATACGGTGGCCGCCATATGCTGAATCTTCAATGCAAGGGATTGATTTGAACAACCAATATGATTGATTGATTTGAACAACCAATATGATTTCAGTAGCTCTCATCCTATTGGATGATTTGAATTTCCAAAATCAATGCAAGGGACGCCATTTTGAAAAGGCTCCCTTGCATTGAAGATTCAGTGTATGGCGGCGACCGTATGAAGAGGAAACGCCGCGCCAGATGTCTTGAAGGATGGACCCACTCCGCGCCGCCGGGAAGAAGATAGAAGACGCCGCCTGGATGTCTGGACTTCAGAAACTGTAAGTGCATCTTCGGGGGTTAGTGTTAGGATTTTTTAAACTTTTTTGGGTGTTTTGTTTTTTTTAGTTTAGGTTTTGGGCTTTTCTTAAAAGAGCTAAATGCCCTTTTCAGGACAATGCAAAAGAGCTAAATGCCCTTTTAAGGGCAATGCCCATACAAATGCCCTTTTCAGGGCAATGGGTAGCTTAGGTTTTTGATAGAATTAGGTTTTTTTATTTTGTGGGTTGGGTGGTTGGTTTTACTGTTGGGGTCTTTGTATTTTTTTAAAGGTAAAAGAGCTGTTTAACTTAGGGGAATGCCCTACAAAAGGCCCTTTTAAGGGTTATTGGTAGTTTATTGTAGGCTAGGTTTTTTTTATTTTGGGTGGGCTTTTTTATTTTTATAGGGCTATTAGATTAGGTGTAATTCTTTTTAATTTTTGATAATTTGGTTTGTTATTTTTCAGAATTTACTGTTTGTTATTTTATGTAATTTAGTATTTTTTATTTTTTGGAATTAGATACTTTGTTTTAATGTGTTAGGATTTTTTTAATGTGTATTTTAGTTTTCTTAAATTGGTATTTAGTTTAATTTTAGTTTAATAGTTATATTAGTTTAATTGTTAGTTTAAACTTAGTTTTTTTAATTTGACAGGTAAGTTTTAATTTAAATTGAGATAGGGGAATTGTAATTTTAATATAAAGTTAGGGGGCGTTAGGTTTAGGGGTTACTAGTTTAAATTAGTATATTTCGTTGTGAGGGGCTTGTGGTTTAGGGGTTAATAGGTTTATTATAGTGGCGGCGGTGGCAGGGAGCAGCGGAATAGGGGTTAATAACTTTAGTATAGTGGGGGCGATGTGGGTGGATGACAGATTAGGGGTTAATAATATTTAAATAGTATTTGCGATGCGGGAGGGCGGCGGTTTAGGGGTTATTAACTTTATTATAGTGGTGAAGATGTCAGGGAGCGGCGGAATAGGGGTTAATAAATGTTATTAGTGGCAGTGATGTTAGGAGCGGCAGATTAGGGGTTAATAACCTTAATATAATATTTCGATGCGGGAGGGCCTTGGTTTAGGGGTTAATAGGTAGTTTATGGGTGTTTAGTGTACTTTGTAACAGTTTAGTTATGAGTTTTATGTAACAGTTTTGTTGCCTAAAACTCAAAACTACTGATCTCAGATGGCGTTCGGTATAGAGTGTAATGCAAGCGTTTTAGCCTCACAACAAAACTCATAATGGCAATTTTACGAGTGGGGGACTGAAGTTGCGTTACAGCCTAAAAGGCTTTTGGTACAGCTATACCGACAAGACTTGTAATGGCTGCGTTGCTGTTTTAACGCTGAAATAGCCATTTTTTCAGTGTTAAAAGATGAACGCAAAACTCGTAATCTAGGTGAGATATAATAGAAAATGCGAGTTACATTCATTCAAGTCGATGGGCTTCTTTTTTCAAGGTAACATCATGTTCTAAATCCATGAAGCATTGTTACACCTACTGTACAATTTCTACAGATTTGTCAGTGGGTGTTGCTGCTCTATAGCTGTCCAAAATGCACAGCACATGAAATCATACACAAGAACATTGTGAATTTAAAATTGCCCCTGTGACCTATCTCATCTCGCAGTTGTGTCTCACTATTTTAAAGCTGATAAAGTTGCATTGATTTTTTTTTTTCTTTTTTTCAGGTTTAGTTTTGTGCATATTTTAGAGTGGACTAAGTTAAAGGACCACTCAATGCATGAGAATTGCATAATTAGCAAGTGCATAATAAAAAGACAATGACAACTACATTTCAAATAAACAGTAATTTTTTTTCTCTGACAAATTTATTTTTTCTCCCATTTTTTGGCCCCCTGTATCATGTGACAGCCATCAGCCAATCACAGACTAGTATACGTATACACTGTAAGCTTGTGCACATGCTCAGTAGGATCTTGTACCCAAGAAAATGTGTATATAAAAAGACTGTGCAAAATTCAATAATGGAAGTAAATTGGAAAGTTTCTTAAAACGGCATGCTCTTTCTGAATCATAAAATGTTATTTTGGCTTGAGTGTCCCTTTAATGAGGGTGCTTTGTCTCTTTTTGTTTTCTGTAACATTTTGAAAGCACCAGTATCCTTCATGCTGGAGCTTTTTCTATGTACTGAGAGGTGGTGTGTTCTATGTACTGAGAGGTGGTGTGTTCTATGTACTGAGAGGTGGTGTGTTCTATGTACTGAGAGGTGGTGTGTTCTTTGTGCTGAGAAGTGGCGTGTTCTATGTGCTGAAAAGTGGCTTGTTCTATATGTTGAGGGGTGGTGTGTTCTATGTGCTGAAAAGTGGCTTGTTCTATATGTTGAGAGGTGGCGTGTTCTATGTGCTGAAAAGTAGCTTGTTCTATATGTTGAGAGGTGGCGTGTTCTATGTGCTGAAAAGTGGCTTGTTCTATATGTTGAGAGGTGGTGTGTTCTATGTGCTGAGTGGTTGCATGTTCTATATGCTGAGAGGTGGTGTGTTCTATGTGCTGAAAAGTGGCTTGTTCTATATGTTGAGAAGTGGTGTGTTCTATGTGCTGAAAAGTGGCTTGTTCTATATGTTGAGAGGTGGCGTGTTCTATGTGCTGAAAAGTGGCTTGTTCTATATGTTGAGAGGTGGCGTGTTCTATGTGCTGAAAAGTGGCTTGTTCTATATGTTGAGAGGTGGTGTGTTCTATGTGCTGAGTGGTTGCATGTTCTATATGCTGAGAGGTGGTGTGTTCTATGTGCTGAAAAGGGGCTTGTTCTATATGTTGAGAGGTGGCATGTTCTATGTGCTGAAAAGTGGCTTGTTCTATATGTTGAGAGGTGGCGTGTTCTATGTGCTGAAAAGTGGCTTGTTCTATATGTTGAGAGGTGGCATGTTCTATGTGCTAAGAGGTGGCATGTTCTATATGTTGAGAGGTGGTGTGTTCTATGTGCTAAGAGGTGGCATGTTCTATATGTTGAGAGGTGACGTGTTCTATGTGCTGAAAAGTGGCTTGTTCTATATGTTGAGAGGTGGCGTGTTCTATGTGCTGAAAAGTGGCTTGTTCTATATGTTGAGAGGTGGTGTGTTCTATGTGCTGAGTGGTTGCATGTTCTATATGCTGAGAGGTGGTGTGTTCTATGTGCTGAAAAGTGGCTTGTTCTATATGTTGAGAGGTGGCATGTTCTATGTGCTGAAAAGTGGCTTGTTCTATATGTTGAGAGGTGGCGTGTTCTATGTGCTGAAAAGTGGCTTGTTCTATATGTTGAGAGGTGGCATGTTCTATGTGCTAAGAGGTGGCATGTTCTATATGTTGAGAGGTGGTGTGTTCTATGTGCTAAGAGGTGGCATGTTCTATATGTTGAGAGGTGACGTGTTCTATGTGCTAAGAGGTGGCGTGTTCTATGTGCTGAGAGGTGGCATGTTCTATGTGCTAAGAGATGGATTGTTCTATGTGCTGAGAGGTGGCGTGTTCTATGTGCTGAGAGGTGGCTTGTTATATGCACTGAGAGGTGGCGTGTTCTATGTGCTGAGAAGTGGCATGTTCTATGTGCTGAGAGGTGGCTTGTTCTATGTGCTGAGAGGTGGCTTGTTATATGCACTGAGAGGTGGCATGTTCTATGTGCTGAGAGGTGGTGTGTTCTATGTGCTGAGATGTGGCATGTTCTATGTGCTGATAGGTGACTTGTTCTATGCACTGAAAGGTGGCGTGTTCTATGTGCTGAGAGATGGCTTGTTCTATGTGCTGAGAGATGGCTTGTTCTATGTGCTGAGAGATGGCTTGTTCTATGTGCTGAGAGATGGCTTGTTCTATGTGCTGAGAGGTGGCTTGTTCTATGTGCTGAGAGGTGGCTTGTTCTATGCACTGAGAGGTGGCGTGTTCTATGTGCTGAGAGATGGCTTGTTCTATGTGCTGAGAGGTGGCATGTTCTATGTGCTGAGAGGTGGTTTGTTCTATGTGCTGAGAGGTGGCTTGTTCTATGTGCTGAGAGGTGGCTTGTTCTATGTGCTGAGAGGTGGCATGTTCTATGTGCTGAGAGATGGCTTGTTCTATGTGCTGAGAGGTGGCATGTTCTATGTGCTGAGAGGTGGCGTGTTCTATGCACTGAGAGGTGGCGTGTTCTATGTGCTGAGAGGTGGCGTGTTCTATGCACTGAGACATGACATGTTCTATGTGCTGAGAGGTGGCGTGTTCTATGTGCTGAGAGGTGGCGTGTTCTATGCACTGAGACATGACATGTTCTATGTGCTGAGAAGTGGCGTGGCGTGTTCTATGTGCTGAGAAGTGGCATGTTCTATGTGCTGAGAGATGGCGTGTTCTATGTGCTGAGAGGTGGCGTGTTCTATGTGCTGAGAGGTGGCATGTTCTATGTGCTGAGAAGTGGCATGTTCTATGTGCTGAGAGGTGGCATGTTCTATGTGCTGAGAAGTGGCATGTTCTATGTGCTGAGAGGTGGCATGTTCTATGTGCTGAGAGGTGGCGTGTTCTATGTGCTGAGAGGGGAACAGTTACATGACAGATGCTGCTTGATTGATAATAAAAGGCACTTGAAATCAATGGACGAGACGTACAAACCTCTCTGAATTGCTCATATTTTTCAGCTACTATGTTGTGGCATTTTGTCCCCCACAAATGATTAGTTTCACCAAATAGTTTTATGAAATCTAGACAATACTTTGTAGCGTCAGCTAAAAAATAATAATAATAATTTGTTAAATATAGTTATAATAGAAGCAAAAAATCTGTCAAAATAATCTTTAACAAATGGAAAAATTTAATAAAAATCAAAGGTAGCTGTCACTGAACTTCCAAAAGGTTTGGATATAGAGGATGCACCTCATATCAGGAAGATATAAAATAAAGAAGAATGACATGCTTAAGGTGGCATGTTCTATATGTTGAGAGGTGGTGTGTTCTATGTGCTAAGAGGTGGCATGTTCTATATGTTGAGAGGTGACGTGTTCTATGTGCTGAAAAGTGGCTTGTTCTATATGTTGAGAGGTGGCGTGTTCTATGTGCTGAAAAGTGGCTTGTTCTATATGTTGAGAGGTGGTGTGTTCTATGTGCTGAGTGGTTGCATGTTCTATATGCTGAGAGGTGGTGTGTTCTATGTGCTGAAAAGTGGCTTGTTCTATATGTTGAGAGGTGGCATGTTCTATGTGCTGAAAAGTGGCTTGTTCTATATGTTGAGAGGTGGCGTGTTCTATGTGCTGAAAAGTGGCTTGTTCTATATGTTGAGAGGTGGCATGTTCTATGTGCTAAGAGGTGGCATGTTCTATATGTTGAGAGGTGGTGTGTTCTATGTGCTAAGAGGTGGCATGTTCTATATGTTGAGAGGTGACGTGTTCTATGTGCTAAGAGGTGGCGTGTTCTATGTGCTGAGAGGTGGCATGTTCTATGTGCTAAGAGATGGATTGTTCTATGTGCTGAGAGGTGGCGTGTTCTATGTGCTGAGAGGTGGCTTGTTATATGCACTGAGAGGTGGCGTGTTCTATGTGCTGAGAAGTGGCATGTTCTATGTGCTGAGAGGTGGCTTGTTCTATGTGCTGAGAGGTGGCTTGTTATATGCACTGAGAGGTGGCATGTTCTATGTGCTGAGAGGTGGTGTGTTCTATGTGCTGAGATGTGGCATGTTCTATGTGCTGATAGGTGACTTGTTCTATGCACTGAAAGGTGGCGTGTTCTATGTGCTGAGAGATGGCTTGTTCTATGTGCTGAGAGATGGCTTGTTCTATGTGCTGAGAGATGGCTTGTTCTATGTGCTGAGAGATGGCTTGTTCTATGTGCTGAGAGGTGGCTTGTTCTATGTGCTGAGAGGTGGCTTGTTCTATGCACTGAGAGGTGGCGTGTTCTATGTGCTGAGAGATGGCTTGTTCTATGTGCTGAGAGGTGGCATGTTCTATGTGCTGAGAGGTGGTTAGTTCTATGTGCTGAGAGGTGGCTTGTTCTATGTGCTGAGAGGTGGCTTGTTCTATGTGCTGAGAGGTGGCATGTTCTATGTGCTGAGAGATGGCTTGTTCTATGTGCTGAGAGGTGGCATGTTCTATGTGCTGAGAGGTGGCGTGTTCTATGCACTGAGAGGTGGCGTGTTCTATGTGCTGAGAGGTGGCGTGTTCTATGCACTGAGACATGACATGTTCTATGTGCTGAGAGGTGGCGTGTTCTATGTGCTGAGAGGTGGCGTGTTCTATGCACTGAGACATGACATGTTCTATGTGCTGAGAAGTGGCGTGGCGTGTTCTATGTGCTGAGAAGTGGCATGTTCTATGTGCTGAGAGATGGCGTGTTCTATGTGCTGAGAGGTGGCGTGTTCTATGTGCTGAGAGGTGGCATGTTCTATGTGCTGAGAAGTGGCATGTTCTATGTGCTGAGACATGACATGTTCTATGTGCTGAGAAGTGGCATGTTCTATGTGCTGAGAGGTGGCATGTTCTATGTGCTGAGAGGTGGCGTGTTCTATGTGCTGAGAGGGGAACAGTTACATGACAGATGCTGCTTGATTGATAATAAAAGGCACTTGAAATCAATGGACGAGACGTACAAACCTCTCTGAATTGCTCATATTTTTCAGCTACTATGTTGTGGCATTTTGTCCCCCACAAATGATTAGTTTCACCAAATAGTTTTATGAAATCTAGACAATACTTTGTAGCGTCAGCTAAAAAATAATAATAATAATTTGTTAAATATAGTTATAATAGAAGCAAAAAATCTGTCAAAATAATCTTTAACAAATGGAAAAATTTAATAAAAATCAAAGGTAGCTGTCACTGAACTTCCAAAAGGTTTGGATATAGAGGATGCACCTCATATCAGGAAGATATAAAATAAAGAAGAATGACATGCTTAACTCTACTTTTCACAGGTACATGCTAGAAATATTGTGCTTGTGTACTGTAGATACAACACTACAAGCAGTGGCTTGTATGACACAAATTAAGTCTTCATATACACAATACACACCACCACCAGCTGTTTCAGCTTGAATACTTGTGCAGAGGCGCTTCAACCATTAGGCCAAATAGGTGATCACCTAAAGCCTCACTCATGAAAGGGCCTCGCACAGGGGCAAAGCAAAATATGCCCTTTTTTAAAAAAACAAACAGGTGTTGTTGGCATAGTAGCCCAGCCCATTAGCAGAGTCATATAGTCTAATATTCCTAGGCATGAGCAGGGGGTGGAACAGAAATGTCAGTGCGCATTTATTTAGGGATTCTTGCTGCAATAAGAGCCCTGTGTTCAGTGAATGCCTAGTCTGCTTAGTGCTCCGCTTCTGTTCAGCTGAAGTGTGTTGTGAAGGAATTGCAGACAGCAGCAGAGCAATATGGGCTCCGAATTCAGCTTGCATGTACAGTCACTCATTTGGCTTAATCTGCCTGGCTGAAATGTTTGGTAGTAAAGCTCAGTACTTTTTTTTGCCATACTTCTCTCCTCTGCAGCAAAAGAGCACTGAACTAGGGGGCAGTGAGACAGTCACTCACTTTAGCTTAGCTGCCTGCAGTTTTGTGTGAGGCTGTGAGCCCTTCCCCTGCTTAGGCAGCTTGTTATTGACAGCCACACTCTAAGCAGATGCAGGCTGTGTTTGTATATAAAACCATAGATACCAGGAAACATTGTGAAGCAAATTCATTTGTTGCTTGTGATGGCTGGCAAATACAAGCAGTGTGTATATGTATATCAGATTAAATACTTTTATAGCTATATGGCTGGCAAATACAAGCAGTGTGTATATGTATATCAGATTAAAGACTTTTATAGCTATATGGCTGGCAAATACAAGCAGTGAGTATATGTATATCAGATTAAAGACTTTTATAGCTATATGGCTGGCAAATACAAGCAGTGTGTATATGTATATCAGATTAAAGACTTTTATAGCTATATGGCTGGCAAATACAAGCAGTGTGTATATGTATATCAGATTAAAGACTTTTATAGCTTTAGTTTGCATTGAAATGTTTTTTTTTTTTTATATAGTTTTTAAATATTTATACAAATGTATTTCACTTTTAGGAGCCAGTAAGAATATTGAGCCAGCCACATACAGTGCCCTCTACTAATATTGACATCCTTGGCATAGAAGGCTGTGAAAAAATGTCTTTATTGTTTAACCTTTTGATCTTTCGTTAAACAAAAATATACAAAAATACTCTTCTCTGCTCTCATAGATATCAAACAATTGCAAACACGGGTTTATAAAAAAAAAAATCTTTGTTAAAGAAACAGTCAAATCCTAAAAAAACTTTCATGATTCAAATAGGGCATGTTATTTTAAACAACTTTCCAATTTACTTTTATCACCAATTTTGCTTTATTCTTTTGGTATTTTTTATTTTTTTATTTTTTTTTAAGCTAGCCCCAACAAAAATGAGTACAAAATAAACAATAAGTTTGATGCCACACAGGGCAAAATTACATATGAATACATTTTCTTTCATGTAATTGGCAAGAGTCCATGAGCTAGTGACATATGACATATGGGATATACAATCCTACCAGGAGGAGCAAAGTTTCCCAAACCTCAAAATGCCTATAAATACACCCCTCACCACACCCACAATTCAGTTTTACAAACTTTGCCTCCTATGGAGGTGGTGAAGTAAGTTTGTGCTAAGATTTCTACGTTGATATGCGCTTCTCAGCATTGTTGAAGCCTGATTCCTCTCAGAGTACAGCGAATGTCAGAGGTACGTGAAGGGAGTATCATGTATTGAATACGATGATTTCTCTAATGGGGGTCTTTTTCATGGGTTCTCTGTTATCGGACGTAGAGATTCATCTCCTACCTCCCTTTTCAGATCGACGATATACTCTCAAATTTACCATTACCTCTACTAAGAACTGTTTTAGTACTGGTTTGGCTATCTGCTATATGTGGATGGGTGTCTTTTGGTAAGTATGTTTTAATTTACTTAAGACACTCTCAGCTATGGTTTGGCACTTTATGCAAATTATATAAAGTTCTAAATATATGTATTGTACTTATATTTGCCATGAGTCAGGTTCATGTATTTCCTTCTGCAGACTGTCAGTTTCATATTTGGGAATATAAACACTTTAAGAAATTTATTTCTTACCTGGGGTTTAGTCTTTTTCAATTTGACTACTTTTTGCATTTGCGGGTATTAGGCCCGCGGGTGCGTCAAATGTTAGACTTTATTACATCATTTTTGGCGCAAACTTTTTGGTGCGGGAAATTACGTTTCTGACGCAACTTCATCATTTCCCGCATCATACGTGACGTCGAGACCTTTCACACGGCAGCGTCATTAGTGACGCAAGTGTGTCATTTCCGGTCATTTTTGGCGCCAAAAAAGTTTACCTTACGTTGTGTGTCATACTTGGCACCAATTTTTCTTCATTATTTCAATACCCCATTGTTGTTTGCCTCCTGCTTTCTTTTCTATCAAGAGGCCTATGCTTTTGCATTTTTTCCCATTCCTGAAACTGTCATTTAAGGAAATAGATAATTTTGCTTTATATGTTGTTTTTTCTCTTACATTGAGCAAGATGTCCCAATCTGATCCTGTCTCTGCTGGAACATTGCTGCCTGACATCAGTTCTACCAAAGCTAAGTGCAATTGTTGTAAAAGTGTAGAAATTATTTCACCAAATGTCATTTGTAATAGTTGTCATAATAAACTTTTACATGCAGATAGTGTTTCCATCAGTAATAGTACATTGCCAGTTGCTGTTCCTTCAACTTCTAATGTGCATGATATACCTGTAAATTTTAAAGAATTTTTTTCTGATTCTATTATGAAGGCTTTGTCTGCATTTCCACCTTCTAATAAACGTAAAAGGTCTTTTAAAACTTCTCATTTAGCTGATGAAATTTCAAATGACCAACAACATAATAATTCATCCTCTTCTGATGAGGATCTATCTGAAACAGAAGATCCTTCCTCAGATATTGACACTGACAAATCTACTTATTTATTTAAAATAGAGTATATGCATTATTTATTAAAAGAAGTGTTAATTACTTTGGATATTGAGGTAACCAGTCCTATTGACGTTCAGTCTAATAAACGTTTAAATACTGTTTTTAAACCTCCTGTGGTTTCCCCAGGTGTTTTTCCCATTCCTGAGGCTATTTCTGATATGATTTCTAGGGAATGGAATAAGCCAGGTACTTCCTTTATTCCTTCTTCAAGGTTTAAGAGATTGTATCCTTTACCAGCAAAATCTATAGAGTTTTTGGAAAAGGTCCCCAAAATTGATGGGGCTATTTCTACTCTTGCTAAACGTACCACTATTCCTATGGAAGATAGCACTTCCTTTAGGAATCCTTTAGATAGGAAACTTGAATCTTATCTAAGGAAGGCCTATTTATATTCAGGTCATCTTCTCAGACCTGCTATTTCTTTGGGTGATGTTGCAGCTGCATCAACTTTCTGGTTGGAAACTTTAGCGCAACATGAATTGGATTTTGACATATCTAGCATTGTTCGCTTACTGCAACATGTTAATCATTTTATTTGTGATGCAATTTTTGATATAATCAAAATTGATGTTAGATCCATGTCTTTAGCTGTATTAGCTAGAAGAGCTTTATGGCTTAAATCACCCCACTGCTTGGCTATTCGTTAAACTGAATTGTGGGTGTGGTGAGGGGTGTATTTATAGGCATTTTGAGGTTTGGGAAACTTTGCCCCTCCTGGCAGGATTGTATATCCCATATGTCATATGTCACTAGCTCATGGACTCTTGCCAATATGAAAGAAATGAATTTATCAGGTAAGTTCTTACATAAATTATGTTTTTTCGTATATACAGCATCTTAATCAGGAACATGAATCTTTGCCATCTTGCATTCACTTTGTTGGGATTTTTCCATTTTATCTCTAGATGATGATTTTTCCATTTTATCTCTAGAAGAAAGAAAAAATTACCTACTTGGATTGATATAATAATGCACACGACAACTTTGCTAACAATGCCCTGTAGTATTTCTAGCTGATATAATCTGTCCAAAATACACATAAATATTTAATTGACTCCTCGGGAAACCAGAACAACACATAGCAGGATAAACTAAATCCAAAGCACAGAACAAAACAAAACAATAAAGTCTCCACAAGCAGCCCCCCACCCCCCTCCATTCTCGCCACTACAATTAGCTCCTTTTGTAATCCTGGTCACAAAGTACCATGGTTCCTTATGGTGACTCCATTATTGTAATTGTTAGACCCACGATGTAGGGAAGTAGCCTGCATAAATGTTCAGAATAACATATTCTGTCTCATTAAAAGGCAGAATTAATTGTATTTGGGAGTCCCTCAGGAGGGATTGAATGACTTTAAGCCATTTGGAGAAGAAGTACTTCAAACTCTTATTCTCAGGAATCGAATCTCAATATTATATTGTTCTGATATAATTTGTCTAATTAGTTTTTTTTTTAAATAGGTAAATTTGGGCACATAACTCGCTTTCCAGTTCTTTAGCAGGAGATTCCACACCAATAGAATGATTTTATTAATCAAATTGTGGTTATGACCTATTTTAGGGTAGGAATCTAAGAAAAAGATGTGCTGCAAGGAGACGGTAAAATCTATACCAAGAACATTGTTTATCCAATAGTTAATCTGCATCCATAACTGAACAATCTTGGGGCATGACCAGAAATAATGCACAATATCTGCATGTTCATGCTTACATTTAGGGCAGTAAACCTGTTGTCTATACCATTTGGTTAATTTATCTGCGGTAATATAAGGTCGACTAATTAATTTTAAATGTGATTCTTGCCATGAGGTTGTAACCCAGGATTTGTATATCAACTTAAAACATTTTTGGATATTTTGTAACTCAATTTCAGAGAAAAACTTTGTCCATTTTACTAAAATCTCTACTCATTGCAGGGATTCTGCATAAGTATTTACTATATTATAGAAATGTGAAATAGAGTATATTCCATCTTGGTATAACTTAATCCCATTATGTAACAGGCCCAAAGACCAATCATGGTCATATTTGTTTCTCAACTCAACTATACAGTGTCTCAATTGCAGAAAGGCAAAAAAATAATTTTGCGACAATTGAATATTATCAGAATATTATGGGAAGAACAAATAATGTTTTCATCTGAAATGAGTTGTTTGACCTGTATTAGACCTTTATTCTTCCATTCTTTGAAGATAGGGTACTATATACCTGGAATAAATTCTGAATTACCTACAATTGGGAGGTATTCCGTACAATGTGGGTTCAAGTTATTCTCAATACAGTATTTTTGCCATGCACTAATTACATTTTTCAGGGTTATCAAACAGGAGACATTTATAGGTATTTTCGTTATAGGGCAATGTAAGATAGCTTCTTTTGGTATTCTTAGTTGAAAGCTAAACCTAGGAGGTTCATATGCTAATTTCTTAGACCTTGAAGGCCGCCTCTAAGCA
Source organism: Bombina bombina (assembly GCF_027579735.1). Taxonomy (NCBI): domain Eukaryota; kingdom Metazoa; phylum Chordata; class Amphibia; order Anura; family Bombinatoridae; genus Bombina; species Bombina bombina. The sequence continues at coordinate 121,610,384 of NC_069501.1, forward strand.
GAATTAATTTTAACCACTAGAGGGGGTTAGTTCATGTGTTTCATATAGATAACATTGAGCTCATGCACGTGAATTTACTGAGGAGTGAGCACTGATTGGCTAAACTGCAAATCTGTCAAAAGAACTGAAATAAGGGGGCAGTCTGCAGATGCTTAGATACAAGGTAATTACAGAGGTAAAATGTGTATTATTATAACTGTTGGTTATGCAAAACTTGAGAATGGGTAATTAAGGGATTATATATCTTTTAAAACAACAAAAATTTTGGTGTTGACTGTCCCTTTAAATATATGTGGCAGAATTATTGGCACCCTTTTAGTCAATACTTTGTCAAGATAAGTAATCTCCTATAATGCCTGATGAGGTTAGAGAATACATGGCAAGGGATCTGAGACATATCCTCCATACAGAATTTCTCCAGAGCCTTAACATTTTGAGGTCAATGCTGGTGGACTCTCCTATTCATTTCACCCCACAGGTTTTCTATGTTTTTTTTTTTTCTATGGGGTTCAAGTCAGGGGACTGGAATGCCCATGGCAGGACCTTGATTTTATGTTCAGTAAACCCTGTTTGCATTGATTTTGATGTATGTTTTGGATCATTGTCCTGTTGGAAGATCCAACCATGGCCCATTTTAAGCTTTCTGGCAGAGGCAGTCAGGTGTATTTAATTTAATGTCTGTTGATATCCATGATATCCTAACAAAATGTCCAGGTCCTCTGGCAAAAAACAGCCCCAAAACATTAAAGAGCCCCCATCATATTTCACAGTGTGCATTAGGTACTTTTCCATATGGCTACCTCTCTGCGTGCGCTAAACCCATCTCTGGTGTTTATTGTCAAAAAGCTCTATTTTAGTTTCATCTGACAATAGAACCCAATCTTATTTGAAGTTCCAGTAGTGTCTGGCAAACTAAAGACGCTTGAGATTGTTTGGGGATGAGAGTAGAGGCTTTTTTCTTGAAACCCTTCCAAACAACTTGTGGTGATGTAGGTGATGTCAGATTGTAGTTTTAGAGACTTTCTGACCCCAAGACGCAGCTAATTTCTGCAATTCTTTAACTTCAATTTTACAAAGTATTTGTGGATGTCAATAGCTACAGTTTATAAGGAAGTTGTCACTCCAAAACTATTTTGTGGATAATAAGATCAAAAATGACAAATTGATACCAATCACAACTGATTTAATGGATTCATGTGTCAGTGAGGGTTGTTTCGTTTATGAACCCAACATTCTCGTGGAGGATTCATTCGAAGATTATATTCATACCAATCTCAAACTTAAATCCTCCTTTGTTCCTCCCAAAACTAACAATAGTCATATTGACATCTATTCAAATTTAGTCTTAGAAGACTTAGAGAAACTTTCCAAAAATCTGAAAAATTTACGGTATAAGAGCAATCTTAGTCCTGGCGAACGCAAAGCCATAACCAGCCTTACGGGTGACCACAATTTAGTCATCAGGCAGGCTGACAAGGGTGGGGGGGGGTTGTACTGCAATACATGCAAGATTATATAGTTGAGGCAAATAGGATTTTGAACGATAAAGATTACTATCAAACATTACATGGGGATCCTACTCTGAACTTTTAAAAACAGTTAGAATTTATATTACAGTCAGGGCTAGAACAGGGCATCATGTCTAAACAAGAAAGAGACTTTTGTTTACCCAAATACCCTAGCACTGCTTTTTACTACCACCTCCCCAAGATCCACAAGGATCCTGTGAAACCCAAAGGTCGTCCAATTATTGTGGGGATTGGGAACCTCACTGACTCCCTTTCCACCTATATTGATTTCTTTTTACAGAAATTTGTAGTATCACTTCCTTCTTACATTATGTATTCCACTGATCTATTGTTAAAACTTAAAGTGTTAACAATGGATGATGATAGTTGGTGGGTAACATGTGACGTAGGAGCCTTATATTCCAATATCAAACATGATATTGGGGTAGGAGCTGTACACTCCTTTCTAGAACAGGATTTTCATATGCCAACCACGCAAGTCGACTTTCACTTTTATTTTAAAACACAATCGGCTAGATTTAGAGTTTGTTGGTAAAGACCCGCGTAGCTAACGCTGGCTTTGTTTTCCCCGCACCTTTTAAATACCGCTGGTATTTAGAGTTCACAGATGGGCTGCGATAGGCTCCAAAAAGGGAGCGTAGAGCATAATTTACCACCACTGCAACTCTCAATACCAGCGGTGCTTACGGACGCAGCCAGCTTCAAAAACATGCTCGTGCACGATTCCCCCATAGGAAACAATGGGGCAGTTTGAGCTGAAAAAAAACCTAACCCCTGCAAAAAAGCAGCGTTCAGCTCCTAACGCAGCCCCATTGTTTCCTATGGGTACAGCAATGTGAGATGAGACCGGCACAGGGCAATGCCTTCCTAGGCTTTGATGCAAATTGGTCAAGCTGGCGACCTCCAGCTCCACAATGTAAAACAAACAAACTGTCCACAGCACCAATGGAGTAAAACGAATCTTCTTTATTAAATGTTTAAAAGCATACAGGACAGGTATGCGACGTTTCGAGACCGCAGTCTCTTAATCATGCATGATTAAGAGACTGCGGTCTCGAAACGTCGCATACCTGTCCTGTATGCTTTTAAACATTTAATAAAGAAGATTCGTTTTACTCCATTGGTGCTGTGGACAGTTTGTTTGTTTTACATTGTTTCCTATGGGGAAACACTTCCTAAGTCTGCACCTAACACCCTAACATGTACCCCGAGTCTAAACACCCCTAGCCTTACACTTATTAACCCCTAATCTGCCGACCCCGCTATCACTGACCCCTGCATATTTTTTTAACCCCTAATCTGCCGCTACGTACACCGCCGCAACCTACGTTATCCCTATGTACCCCTAATCTGCTGCCCCTAACACCGCCGACCCCTATATTATATTTATTAACCCCTAATCTGCCGCCCCCAACGTCGCCTCCACCTACCTACAATTATTAACCCCTAATCTGCCGACCGGACCTCGCCGCTACTCTAATAAATGTATTAACCCCTAAAGCTAAGTCTAACCCTAACACCCCCCTAAATTAAATATAATTTAAATCTAAGGAAATAAATTAACTCTTATTAAATAAATTATTCCTATTTAAAGCTAAATACTTACCTGTAAAATAAATCCTAATATAGCTACAATATAAATTATAATTATATTGTAGCTATTTTAGGATTAATATTTATTTTACAGGCAACTTTGTATTTATTTTAACCAGGTACAATAGCTATTAAATAGTTAATAACTATTTAATAGCTACCTAGTTTAAATAATTAAAAAATTACCTGTAAAATAAATCCTAACCTAAGTTACAATTAAACCTAACACTACACTATCAAAAATTAATTAAATACAATACCTACAAATAAATACAATTAAATAAACTAACTAAAGTACAAAAAATAAAAAAGAACTAAGTTACAAAAAATAAAAAAATATTTACAAACATTAGAAAAATATTACAACAATTTTAAGCTAATTACACCTACTCTAAGCCCCCTAATAAAATAACAAAGCCCCCAAAATAAAAAAATGCCCTACCCTATTCTAAAATAAAAATAGAAAAGCTCTTTTACCTTACCAGCCCTTAAAAGGGCCTTTTGCGGGGCATGCCCCAAAGAATTCAGCTCTTTTGCCTGGAAAAAAAAACATACAATACCCCCCCAACATTACAACCCACCACCCACATACCCCTAATCTAACCCAAACTCCCCTTAAATAAACCTAACTCTAAGCCCCTAAAGATCTTCCTACCTTATCTTCACCACGCCGGGTATCACCGATCGGTCCAGGCTCCGATGTCTTGATTCAAGCCCAAGCGGGGGCTGAAGACGTCCATCCTCCGGCTGAAATCTTGATCCAAGCCCAAGCGGCGGCTGAAGACGTCCATCCTCCGGCTAAAGTCTTGATCCGAGCGGCGGCTGAAGAAGTCCATCATCGGGCAGAAGTCTTCATCCTATCCGGGCAGAAGAGGAGATCCGGACCGGTAGACATCTTCATCCAAGCGGCATTTTCTATCTTCTTCCATCCAATGATGAGCGGCTCTATCTTCAAGACCTCCGGCGCGGATCCATCCTCTTCTTCCGACGTCCTAACACAGAATGAAGGTTCCTTTAAGGGACGTCATCCAAGATGGCGTCCCTCGAATTAAGGTAGGAAAATTCTGATTGGCTGATGGAATCAGCCAATCAGATTCAAATTCAATCCGATTGGCTGATTGGATCAGCCAATCAGATTGAGCTCGCATTCTATTGGCTGATCGGAACAGCCAATAGAATGCAAGCTCAATCTGATTGGCTGATTGGATCAGCCAATCGGATTGAACTTGAATCTGATTGGCTGATTCCATCAGCCAATCAGAATTTTCCTACCTTAATTCTGATTGGCTGATAGAATCCTATCAGCCATTCGGCATTCGACGGACGCCATCTTGGATGACTTCATTTAAAGGAACCGTCATTCGGCTAGTAGGCGTCGTTAGAAGAGGATAGATCCGCGTCGGCTGGGAAGAAGATGGCTCCGCTCCTCTCCGGAAGAAAGAAGATTGAAGATGCTGCTTGATAGAAGACTTCATCCCGATAATGGACTTCCGACTTCAGCCCGATGATGGATTTCTTCAGCCGCCGCTTGGATCCAGACTTCAGCCCGAGGATGGACGTCACTCTTCAGCCCCCCGCTTGGGCTTGGATCAACACTTCCGAGGCTTGGATCAAGACATCCGAGGATGGATCGGTGAACCTGGCATGGTGAAGATAAGGTAGGAAGATCTTCAGGCTGTTGGCTGTTCTGATCTGTTCCGATCAGCCAATAGAATGCAAGCTCAATCTGATTGGCTGATTCCATCAGCCAATCAGAATTTTCCTACCTTAATTCCGATTGGCTGATAGAATCTTATCAGCCAATCGGAATTCGAGGGACACCATCTTGGAGTGGCGGCGATGTGGGGGGACCTCGGTTTAGGGGTACATAGGTAGTTTATGGGTGTTAGTGTACTTTAGAGCACAGTAGTTAAGAGCTTTATGAACCGGCGTTAGCCCAGAAAGCTCTTAACTCCTGGCTTTTTTCTGCGGCTGGAGTTTTGTCGTTTCTAACGCTCACTTCAGCCAAGACTCTAAATACCAGCGTTAGAAAGATCCCATTGAAAAGATAGGATACGCAAATGGCGTAGGGGGATCTGTGGTATGGAAAAGTCGCGGCTGCAAAGTGAGCGTTAGACCCTTTCCTGACTGACTCTAAATACCAGCGGTAGCCCAAAACCAGCGTTAGGAGCCTCTAACGCTGGTTTTGATGAGCTAACGCCAAACTCTAAATCGAGGCGATACATTTTTTATACCAGAGTAGATTTTATTTACAGACTAGAGCAATGGCTAGGGGTACCAGGTTCACCCCTAGTTTCGCAAATCTTTTCATGGGGAAGTTCGAACAACATTACATTTATGATTCCCCATTCGCACAGAACCTGGTGTTTTATGGCCGTTACATTGACAACCTCCTATTTATATTTAGGGGGTCACATAAGAAGATTATAGATTTTGTTGAGCACCTTAAAAACAACACATTTGGTATATCTTTTACATATAATATACAAAAAAATAATATAGAATTTCTGGATTTGATTTTGGGTAGATCTAATGGAGGAGTGGTGTCCTCTAAAACATATTTTAAAGCTGTTGATAGCAACAGCTTCCTCTACTTTGACAGTAATCACTATGAATGCTGGAAAAATAACGTCCCTTATGGACAGTTCAGGAGGATTAGGAGAAACTGTTCCACATTGGACAATTTTGATGAGCAGGCTAGGGTAGTTGGGGACAGATTTCTCAAGAAAGGATACCATGCACACCTAATAAACAAATAAATGAACAGGGTTAAAGAGGAAGATAGAAGCCTATACTTCACTAGGAAGAACAAAACACATAAAAGAACTTCAAAGATTCCAATTCTCTGCTTTTTATCACCCAATATAACTCCAACCATCGTGATATTAACAATATCCTCTGCAAACATTGGCCAATATTGACAATGACCTGATTTTGAAAAATATCCTTGGCCCCAAACCCAAAGTGGTTAATAGAGGAGCACCCACACTCAAAACTGCCTTGGCACCTATGAAGGTGGTTAGAGATATAAAGGGGTAATATCCCAACTTCTACATCAAACAGTTGACAGCCACCTTAAGAAAAGGGTCACCAAATGTTGCAGGAAACGCTGCAGCTTGTGCAACTTTATAACACATAGAGCATCTATTTTTAAATCCCATACTACTAGAGAAACATTTCATATTAAGGGTTTTATGACCTGTGAGACTTTCTTCACCATATATCTTCTTGATTGTGTGTGGGGTACAATACGTTGGCCGTACCTGCCGTAAAGTTAAAAAAAGATGGGGCGAACATGCATACAACATTAAGAAGAATTCTAAATCCCAGATGGCTAGATTATGAGTTTTGTTGGTAAAGCCATGCGGTGCTAACGCTCAGTTTATGCTCACCGCTCACCTACAAACAACGCTGGTATTACAGGTTTTTTTAAACCCGGCGTTATCCGCAAAAAAGTGAGCGGAGAGCAAAATTTAGCTCCATATCTCACCTCAATACCAGGGCTGCTTACGGTAGCGGTGAGCTGGCAAAACGTGCTTGTGCGCGATTTCCCCATAGTAATCAATGGGGCTGATTCGGCTGAAAAAAAGTCTAGCACCTGCAAAAAAGCAGCGTTCAGCTTCTAACGCAGCCCCATTGATTCCTATGGGAAAATACTTTTTATGTCTACACCTAACACCCTAACATGAACCCCGAGTCTAAACACCCCTAATCTTACACTTATTAACCCCTAATCTGCTGCCCCCAACATCGCCGACACCTACTTTTTATTTATTAACCCCTACTCTGCTGCCCCCAATGTCGCTGCCACCTAACTACACTTATTAACCCCTAATCTGCTGCCGCCAACGTCGCCGCCAATGTTGCCGCCACTATAATAAAGTTATTAACCCCTGTAAAATAAAAATAAACCCTGAGATAGCTACAATGTAACTAGTTATATTGTAGCTAGCTTAGGGTTTATTTTATAGGTAAGTATTTAGTTTTAAATAGGAATAATTTAGTTAATTGTAGTAATTTTTTTTCAATTATTTTAAATTATATTTAAGTTAGGGGGGTTAGGGTTAGACTTAGGTTTAGGGCTTAATACATTTAATATAGTGGCTATGACGTTGGGGGTGTCAGATTAGGGGTTAATAAATGTAGGTAGGTGTCGGCGATGTTAGGGACGGCAGATTAGGGGGTTAATAAAATTTAACTAGTGTTTGCGAGGTGGGAGTTTGGCGGTTTAGGGGTTAATATATTTATTACAGTGGCGGCGATGTCCGGTCGGCAGATTAGGTGTTAAAAAATTTATTTAAGTGTTTGCGATGTGGGGGGCCTCGGTTTAGGAGTTAATAGATAGTTTATGGGTGTTAGTGTACTTTTAGCACTTTAGTTAAGAGTTTTATGTTACGGCGTTAGCCCATAAAACTCTTAACTACTGACTTTTAAATGTGGTAGGAGTCTTGACAGGAGAGGCTGTACCGCTCACTTTTTCCAAGACTCGTAATACCGGCGTTAGGAAAATCCCATTGAAAAGATAGGATACGCAATTGACATAAGGGGATTTGCGGTATGATCGAGTCGCGGAAAAAAAGTGAGCGGTATACCTGTACCTGCCAGACTCGTAATACCAGCGGGCGTTAAAAAGCAGCGTTGGGACCTCTCAACGCTGCTTTTTAAGGCTAACGCAAGACTCGTGATCTAGCCGATAGTGTTTCCAGACACTGTACATAATTTCATAAAGGTATAAAAAATCTAAGATTTGAGTTAATCCCTAGATCACACAAGGATGTTTTCACTACTCTTAGAAGGAGAGAATCCTATTGGATTACAAAATTAAAAACATTACAGCCTGATGGCGTAAATGAGAACTTAGATATGGAGGCATTTAACAACTTTCTAATTGACTTCCATTATATAGTTTGCTTTTTTCTGTTGGTATACTTTGTTGAAAAGCATACCTAGGTAGGCTCATGAGCAGAAATGCACTACTGGGACCTAGCTGCTCAGTGTTGGTTGTACATAAACGATTCTTGTTATTGCCTCATCAGATGTGCTCAGCTAGCTCCCAGTAGAGCATTGCTGCTCCTTCTAAGATGCCAAGAGAATGAAACACATTTAATAATAGAAGTCAATTTTAGAGTTGTTTAAAATTGTATGCTCTGTCATGACAGGAACATTTTAAGATATATGTCCCTTTAAATGGTTTGCCTAAGGCCTCCCTTTGTTTAGAGCCGCCACTGTACTGGTGCACAAGCCCTCAGAGCATATGTGCATATGTTGCTGAAAAACAGAATTATTCTGATACTTGAAGCATTTTAGCACTTTCCTATCCTTTTAATATATTGGCAGCCTCCTAGCACCTTCTTTTACCTGTCTTGATATTTCAGCTCATCCTTATAATCAAGGTTCAGTGGAGTCCTCAAGACACTAACATTATATAAATTACCTTCTGCAAGACCTGCCAATCTAAAAGGTTGTAAGTTCTTGTGATTTGCAGCCAATCAGTAAGGATTTGTTTTAACTATACTAGCTGCGCTGTGCTGACCAGTCCCCCCATTTCTGTGCAAGGATTGTACCTTTTAGAAGGTACTTTATACAGCTCTCTGAAGAATCGAAACCCTGAATTTGATAATTTAGCCTTAAAAGTAATATAAAGGTCAAAATGAATCTGCCTTTCATTTTTAAATAGAGACATTTTTGCAATATACTTAGCTTAATAAAAATGAGTGCATGGATGCTGGAACACTTCCTCGTTCTTGTCTGCAACTGCTGGAGAAAGGTTTTTTCTGTTTTGCTTGCAAGATGGTGCGGCCTAGGCGTCAGTCGGTTCCTCCAAAGCGGATGAGGGAGTCTTCGCCAGTGGCACGGCGAGTATCTGTGAGGGGGAGAGGTGGCAGTTTAGGTAGTGAGGTGGTAGGCCCTAGCCCTTCTCAAGGGGTAGGCCTCACCCCTTCCCGGCATTCTGGGGAGCCCTCTGGAGTGTCTTCCTCCCCTTCCCTTTTCCCTGGGTCCCAGGGGGAGGATTTGGAGGATTCGGGGTTGGTGTCAGGGGGTGGTGGAAGCGATGGGGGGGTGGAAGTGTCTCCGGTTGGCTCAATCTGCCTCCCAGAGGTGTTTAGGGCCGAGCAGCCTGCGTCGGGCGGGGGGCCTAGCTCGGGTCCTTTGGCGGTATCGGGGCGGGTAGGCCCCGAGCGGGGGGCGCGTGGCGCAGGGCCGTGGGCAATTAGGCGGGCCGTGTGTTGGGCCTGCAGGGTCGCTAGTTGCCCAGGAACGTGAGGGCCTTGATTTGCAGGGGGAGCGGGTGTGCCTAAATTTAAGCGCGGGGCCTTCGGGCCTACACCGCGTGGTTGCACCTGGTGGCCTAGTGGGTCCCTCCCCAACCCCGGTGGCTTTAGGCGGTGGTGATCGCGGCCCGCACGGTGCCCCCTCTGTCGGTGGTGGTATCGGTGGGTCTGCGGCCCCTCCTTGGGACGGGTACTTACCTAACTTACCTGTCCCTGAGGCGGCACGGGCGGCGGTCATGGCCTTAATCCAGGCCCTTTCGGCGGGAGCGGGCCCGGGCGTCGCGGCGGGTGTGGAGCAGTCCGGCATTGTCTCCGGTGGTCTGGCAGGTGTTTCGGCGGTCGGCGGCATGGTTCAGGCGGTGTGGCGGTCTTATGACGCGGATTATAGACGTAAGATGGTGGGGAACCCTTTGCTGACCTTTGGCACCACGGATGTGCATTTATGGCAGCGTTTGGGTTCGGAGCGCTCCCCCTCCCCCCCTTCAGGTGCAAGGGCCGGGGGGAGTAAGCAGATGGGAGGAGTCAAGAGAAAAGGGCGAGAGTGTTGGAAGTTTAATGACGGGAAGTGTGACCGAGGAGCGAACTGCTCTTTTCGACACTCCTGCATATACTGCGGAGCTGGTCACCCAGGGACCGAATGTGCTAGGCGAAAAGAGACGGGGGGCCGCGGAGCCGGCAGGGGGGCTGCTGGGGCGAAGGGCACCAACGCCGTTGAGGGTGGCCGCCCTTGAGCCATGGCTCAGGGCATACCCGGACAGGAGGGCGGGGGAGCTTCTCCTGGCCGGGCTGCGCGAGGGTTTCCTCATTCCGGTGGTAGGTCCAGTGATTGGGGCGTGTCAGAAGCGGAACCTCAAGTCAGCGTATGACTACCCTGACGTAGTGAGGGATAAACTGGGCAAAGAACTGAGTTTAGGCCGGGTGGTGGGCCCCTTTCAGGAGCCACCCATTGAGGGTTTGGTGGTCTCCCCACTGGGGGTTGTTCCGAAGAAGGAAGCAGGGAAATTCCGGTTGATTCAGCATCTATCATACCCGAAAGGTAATTCGGTCAATGATGCAATCAACCCGGAGGTTAGCTCAGTTTTTTATCAGTCGTTTGACCAAGCAATGGTTTTGGTGCAACAGGCTGGTGTTGGGGCACTCTTGGCGAAGCTCGATATTGAGTCGGCCTTCCGCTTGTTGCCTATTCATCCAGCATCCTTTCGGTTGATGGGATGCTGGTTCGAGGGTGCTTACTATGTAGATCGTTGTCTCCCGATGGGTTGCTCGGTCTCATGCGCATTTTTCGAGATGTTTAGCACATTCCTGCACTGGGCTGTGTTTTCGGAAGCGCAGGGTGGGCTTATAGCCCATTACCTGGATGATTTTCTGCTAATCGGCAGAGCTGGGTCGTCTGAGTGTGCGCGGCTCATGTCAGTGATGAGAGCCCTATTTGCGCGTTTTGGGGTCCCATTGGCGGAGGACAAGACCCAGGGGCCATGCACTTGCCTGACATTTCTGGGTATCGAGATCGATACTGTAGAAAGGCAGTGCAGGTTGCCAAGGGATAAGGTGGTTCGAATGCTGGCCGCGGTTTCTTCAGCTGCGGCGGCTGACCGGCTCTCGATAAAAGAGTTGCAGTGTTTACTGGGTTTGCTCAATTTCGCGTGCAAAGTTATCCCGATGGGCAGAGTATTCAACAGGAGGTTGGAGGGCCCTCTAAAAGGGGATAGCGGAAGCCGCAAGTCGTGTCCGATGTCTTCCAATATGAAGGAGGATTTGAGAATCTGGGAGTTGTTCCTGGAGGATTTCAATGGGGTCTTGTTATGGAGGCAAGTGAGGACATCTAGTCAGGCTCTGCATCTGTTCACGGATGCGGCGGGAGCGAAGGGTTATGGGGCTTACTTCAACAGCGCCTGGAGCGCCGGGGAGTGGCCTGGGGCCTGGGTTGAGAGGGGATGGACCAGGAACCTTATACTCCTGGAGTTGTTCCCTATTGTCGTAGCCATTGAGTTATGGGGGCGGCAATTAGCAAACCAGAATGTAATATTCTGGTGCGACAATCTGAGCGTCGTGTTTGCTATCAACAATCTTTCAGCCTCTTCCCCTGTTGTGGTGCGTTACCTTCGTTGGGTGGTGCTGCGGTGCTTGCAGCACAACATTGACTTTACGGCGCGGCATGTGCCTGGGGTTGATAACGTATTGGCAGACGCGTTGTCGCGAGGCCAATGGGAGGCATTCAGGAAATTGGCACCAAGGGCAGCAAAGGTTGGTACTCCTTGTCCTTCCTTTCTTTGGCAGGTGGCGGAAGGGGGGACATGCTGACTTTGATGGTTCAGGCGTCACTGGCACCTGCTACCTGGAAGGCCTACGGCAAGTACTGGGCGGAATGGGAAGTCTTCCTCAAGGGTAAGGGCGTCCCGGTGGAATCCGGATCGCCAGCTTTGTTGCTTGAGTGGATGGTGTGTTTGAAGGAAGGTGGCTGTAGCAAAGGATCCATGCAGGGAAGGCTAGCTGCTTTATCCTTTTTTGCCAAATAGAGGGGTATCCAGGATGGGGACGAATGCTTTCCTGGTTAGGCAGGTAATGAAAGGTTGGGGTAGGATAGAGGCTAAGTCAGCGGATCGGCGAGAGCCCATTACAATTCAGCGGCTGGGGGCGTTATTGGCAGCGCTGCCAGAAGTGTGCGCGGATGAGTATGAGGTTGCTTTGTTTTAGGGCGGTGTTTGCGGTTGCTTTCTTTGGGGCTTTGAGAGTAGGCGAGATAGTTAGTCCAACCAGGTCGGCGGTAGGTTGTGGGTGTCCAAGCGCAGCATGTCAGGTTTGACATGCAGGCGCTATTGTTGTTCATCCCAGATCTAAGACGGATCAAGAAAGGAAAGGTGTATGGTTATCCATACAGCAGCAGGACTCTGTGGAGTGTTGCCCCGTCTGGTTCGCTTCTGAATTTTCGGTTAGGAGGCCAGGGAGTTCAGGGCAGTTTTTTTATTCATGCGGATGGGTCTAACTTGTCCAGATTCCAGTTTCGGGAGGGTGTTGGAGGAAGCGGCTAAGAGGGTCGGCTTGGACCCTGGGCTCATCGCTCCCCACTCCTTTCGCATTGGAGCGGCCACCAGCGCAGCTGCGGCTGGGGCATCGGAGCGAGAGATTAAGAAATTGGGAAGGTGGAGTTTCCAAGCGGTATAGGTCATACATTAGACCCTTCAGAGTAAAGTGTAGATAGTTGAAAAAGGGGGGGGGGTATGGACAAGTGGATGGGGACTTAGTAATGTGGATTTTTGTTGATTTTAGGTGCAAGAGCCCCTCCTTGTAGAGCATGGATAGTCGGCCACTCGTACGTTCACTGGGCGGCCATTCACGCTTTGAAGCGCCCGGGCGGCCAGCAGCTGGGATTTCGTCCAGATGCGGTTTCAATTAGATGCTGGGAAAAAGGGGAATGTTGTGGAGTTCATTTGCCGGGTCTCCTGGAGGAGGCCTTCCTTCGTTGGGGGCGGCCTTTATGATAGTGCTGCATCTTGGGGGAAATGATGTGGGGAGTTTGCCTGTGTTGGAGTTGGTGAACATCATTCAATCGGATGTACGTTGGTTGAAAGCGCGTTTCCCGGGAGTGCGAGTGGCCTGGTCAAATGTGATTGCGCGCTTGCAGTGGCGCATGTGAGAGTGCACCGTTCAGCCTACCGTATTCGGAAGAAGTTGAACAGGGATGTTGGGAGGTTGATCGTGGAGGAAGGTGGTTTTGTAATCAGCCACGATAACATCTTGGGGGACTGCAAGCGGCTGTACAGGCGGACGGGGTTCATTTAACAGAGGAGGGCTTAGAGCTATTTTTGGCTAATCTAGCTGGCGCGTTGAGGTGGCATGTCAGTTAGCTATCCCTAGGTGTGGCGGCAAGAGCTCCATTATGGGAGTCTAGGTGGTATCTCTTGTGGCGGGGGTCCCGGCCGAAATAATTTTTATGGTTTCCGCGAGGGTGTGGTTGAGCTAATGGGAGGGGCATGATGTTGCAAGTCGCAGCTTGTAACGCCTCTCCCCCGCGGGCCTGCTGACCTAGAAACCCCTTGTGGATGATGCCAGCCTCTGAAGGGCAATGCTCGGCAGGAGCATTGCAACAACCAATCCGGGCCAGTGACTCACTACGCTGGTTGTATACTATATATACTAAATTATGGTTAGGCTTAGAATATAGTTTAGCCTCAGATGCCGCCACCCATATATATATAAGCCTTAAGCTTCTCAAGTTAATAAGTTTAGAGTTTGCCCTGGTTCTGTTTAATAAAACGCGACCTTGCTTCAACGGTCTTATACCTCCAAATATGTGTCTGTGTCTTTATTGGGTAAGATGGGAATGAAGTCATGGCGATTTGACCCTTATGGTAGTGGAAGGCATATTTGTGCATGTAGCGTCTTAAGGGTTATGCTGCCTGACTGAAATGTTAAGCTATGCAGTGTGTGAGTTTGCACAATTGTTGCAATATGTGGGGTGGGGACTCTTACCTGTTATAAAAGTGCTTGGGATGCCTGGAACACTTCCTCTTTCTTGTCTGCAACTGCTGGAGAAAGGTTTTTTCCCCGCCCATCCCCTCCCTTGTTGTTAACATGTTTGATATTTTGTTGCAGGAAGGGGGGCGGCACCTGAGGGAACAGCTGCCATTAGGGAGGTTTTGTTAGGACTTTGGCAGGGGCATGCTACTCAGGCTAGCTGATCTTAAGTCCAAAGTGGTAATTTTTTAGCTCCACATCATGGGCGTATGTTGTGCGTGTCTTAACGTCTAAATGATGACCTTTATGGGTACGGAGCAATTTGCTAGCATAAGGGTAGAAATCATCGGCTGGCGTGGCGGGGTCCCGGACGAATAATTTTTATGGTTTCCCGCGAGGGTGTGGTCGAGCTAAGGGGAGGGGCATGATGTTGCAAGTCGCAGCTTGTAACGCCTCTCCCCGCGGGCCTGCTGACCTATAAACCCCTTGTGGATGATGCCAGCCTCTGAAGGGCAATGCTCCGGCAGGAGCATTGCAACAACCCAATCCGGGCCGGTGACCTCACTAACGCTGGTTGTATATATATATATATATATATTATACTAATTATGGTTAGGCTTAGAATATAGTTTAGCCTCAGATGCCTCCACCCATATATTATAAAGCCTTAAGCTTCTCAAGTTAATAGTTTAGAGTTTGCCTGGTTCTGGTTAATAAACACGACCTTGCTTCACTGTCCCTTATACCTCCAAATATGTGTCTGTGTCTTTATTGGGGTAAGATGGGAATGAAGTCATGGAGATTTGACCCTTATATCAGTATTCAGAGATATATGTGTGTATATAAACATTAATAGCAGTATTCAGATATATATGTGTATATAAACATTAATATCAGTATTCAGAGATATATATGTATATATAAACATTATATCAGTATCAGAGATATATGTGTATAAACTTTAATATCAGTATTCAGATATATATGTATACTAAACATTAATAGCAGTATTCAGAGATATATGTGTATATAAACATTAAATATCACTATTCAGAGATATATATGTATATTAAACATTAGTACCAGTAATCAGAGATATATATGTATATATAAACATTAATATCAGTATTCAGAGATATATATGTATATATAAACATTAATATCAGTATTCAGAGATATATATGTATATAAACATTATTATCAGTATTCAGCAGATATATATGTATATATAAACATTAATATCAGTATTCCGAGATATATATGTACCAGTATATATAAACATTAATTCAGTATTCAGAGATATATGTATATATAAACATTAATATCAGTATTCAGAGATATATATGCTATATATAAAACATTAATATCCGTATTCAGAGATATATGTGTATATAAACATTAATATCAGTATTCAGAGATAGATGTGTATATAAACATAATATCAGTATTCAGATATATATGCGTATATAACATTAATATCAGTATTCAGAGGGTATATTTGTATATAAACATTAATATCAGTATTCAGATATATATGTATATAAACATTAATATCAGTATTCAGAGTATATATGTATATATAAACATTAATATCAGTATTCAGATATATATGCGTATATAAACATTAATATCAGTATTCAGATGATATATGTGT
This sequence comes from Bombina bombina, assembly GCF_027579735.1. NCBI lineage: Eukaryota > Metazoa > Chordata > Amphibia > Anura > Bombinatoridae > Bombina > Bombina bombina. Next base: position 121,625,887 of record NC_069501.1, read on the forward strand.
ATATAAACATTAATATCAGCATTCAGATATATATGTATATAAACATTAATAGCAGTATTCAGAGATATATGTGTATATAAACATTAATATCAGTATCAGAGATATATGTATATATAAACATTAATATCAGTATTCAGATATATATGTATATATAACATTAGTATCAGTATTCAGAGATATATATGTATATATAAACATTAATATCAGTATTCAGAGATATATATGTATATATAAAACATTAATATCAATATTCAGAGATATATATGTATATAAACATTAATATCAGTATTCAGAGATATATATGTATATATAAAACATTAATATCAGTATTCAGAGATATATGTGTATATAAACATTATTATCAGTATTCAGAGATAGATGTGTATATATAAATATTAATATCAGTATTCAGAGATATATATGTATATATAAAACATTAATATCAGTATTCAGAGATATATGTATATAACATTAATAGCTGGTTATTCAGAGATATATGTGTATATAAACATTAATATCAGTATTCAGAGATATATATGTATATAAACATTAATAGCAGTATTCAGAGATAGATGTGTATATATAAATATTAATATCAGTATTCAGATATATATATGTATTATATAAATATTAATATCAGTATTCAGAGATATATATGTATATATAAACATTAATATCAGTATTCAGAGATATATATTGTATATATAAACATTAATATCAGTATTCAGAGATATATGTATATATAAACATTAATATCAGTATTCAGAGATATATGTGTATATAAACATTAATATCAGTATTCCAGAGATATATATGTATATATAACATTAGTATCAGTATTCAGAGATATATGTATATAAACATTAATATCAGTATTCAGATATATTTGTATATAAACATTTATATCAGTATTCAGAGATATATATGTATATATAAAACATTAATAGCAGTATTCAGAGATATATGTGTATATAAACATTAATATCAGTATTCAGAGATATATATGGCATATATAAACATTAATATCAGTATTCAGAGATAGCTGTGTATATAACATTAATATCAGTATTCAGAGATATATGCATATATAACATTAATATCAGTATTCAGAGATAATGTATATATAAACATTAATATCAGTATTCAGAGATATATGTGTATATAAACATTAATATCAGTATTCAGAGATATATACGTATATATAAATATTAATATCAGTATTCAGAGATATATATGTATATATAAAGATTAATAGCAGTATTCAGAGATATATGCTGTATATAAACATTAATAGCAGTATTCCAGAGATATATATGTATATATAAACTATTAATAGCAGTATTCAGAGATATATGTGTATATAAACATTAATAGCAGTATTCAGAGATATATGTGTATATAAACATTAATATCAGTATTCAGAGATATATGTGTATATATAAAATATTAATATCAGTATTCAGAGATATATGTATATAAACATTAACCCCTTAATGACAACTGACGTACCAGGTACGTCATGCATTAACAAGCAGTTAATGACAATGGACGTACCTGGTACGTTAGTTGTCTAACAGAGTGCTGGAAGTGATCACAATCACTTCCAGCAGCTCTGAGGGTATTGCAGTGATGCCCTCAATATGGGAGGCATCCTGCAATACCCCTTTACAAGCCTCCGATGCAGAGAGAGCCACTCTGTGGCCCTCTCTGCACGGTAGTGATGGTGCCGATGGTGCCTTTGTCCGGTGGGCGAGGAAGGGAGGAGGTGGCGCGGTGTGTGCGTGCACGTGGGCGCAAGTGCGCGCATTAGCCACACTGACACCAATGAAGGAAGGGGGAAAAGTTAAAAAAATTTTTTTTAACATATAAAAGGATCCTGGAGGGGGAGGGGTAGGGGGTATTGTCGGGGGGCCTGCCTACACTACAGAAATAATTAAATATACAAATAAAAGTGTTTTGTGGGGCCAAACTGGGTATGGCAGACAGCTGCCAGTACCCAAGATGGCGGTAATTAGGATAGGGGAGAGGGTTAGAGAGCTGGAGGGGGGGATCAGGGAGGTTGGGGATAAGACACTTATATCAGTATTCAGAGATATATGTAATATAAACACATTAATAGCAGTATTCAGACGATATATGTTTATATAAACATTAATAGCAGTATTCAGAGAATACTATGTGATATATAGACATTAATATCAGTATTCAGAGATATATGTGTATATTAACATTAATATCAGTATTCAGAGATATATGTGTATATAAACATTAATAGCAGTATTCAGATATATATGTGTATATAAACATTAACTAGCAGTATTCAGAGATATATGTTTATATAAACATTAATATCAGTATTCAGAGATATATGTATATAAACATTAATAGCGGTATTCAGAGATATATGTGGTATATAATAACCATTAATAGCAGTATTCAGAGAATATTGTGTATATAAACATTAATAGCAGTATTCAGATATATATGTGTATATAAACATTAATAGCAGTATTCAGAGATAATCTATGTTTAATATAAACATTAATAGCAGTATCTCAGAGATATATGTTTATATAAACATTAATAGCAGTATTCAGAGATATATGTGTATATAAACATTAATAGCAGTATTCAGAGATATATGTTTATTAAACATTAATCAGCAGTATTCAGAGATATATGTATATATAAACATTAATATCAGTATTCAGAGATATATGTATATATAACTATTATCAGCGGTATTCAGAGATATATGTGTATATAAACATTAATAGCAGTATTCAGAGATATATGTGTTATATCTAAATATTAATATCAGTATTCAGAGATATATGTATATAACATTAATATCAGTATTCAGCGATATATGTGCATATATAACATTAGTATCAGTATTCATAGATATATATGTATATATAAAACATTAATATCAGTATTCAGAGATATATGTGTATATAAACATTAATAGCAGTATTCAGAGATATATGTATATATAAACATTATTAGCAGTATTCAGAGATATATGTGTATATAAACACTTAATAGCAGTATTCAGATATATATGTTGTATATAAACATTAATAGCAGTATTCAGCTATATATGTGTATATAAACATTAATCAGCAGTATTCAGAGATATATATGTATATAAACATTAATAGCCAGTATTCAGAGATATATATGTATATAAAACATTATATCAGTATCTCAGAGATATATGTGTATTTAAACACTTAATATCAGTATTCAGAGATATATTAGTGTATATAAACATTAATATCCCCCCCCCCCCCCCAGGTATTTCATAGATATTATGTGCTATATATAAACATTTATAGCAGTATTCAGAGATATATGTGTATATAAACATTAATATCAGTATTCAGAGATATATATGTATATATAAACATTAATAGCAGTATCTCAGAGATATATGTGTTTATAAACATTACATAGCAGTATTCAGATATATATGTGTATATAAACATTAATAGCGTATTCAGATTATATATGGATTATATAAACATTAAAATCAGTATTCAGAGATATATATGTATATATAAACATCTAATAGCCAGATTCAGAGATATATGTGTATATAAACATTAATATCAGTATTCCAGAGATATATGTGTATACTAAACATTAATATCAGTATTCAGAGATACTATGTGTACTACTATAATATTAATATCAGTATTCAGAGATATATATGTATATATAAATAGTAAATATCAGTATTCAGAGATATATTTGTATATATAAACATTAATATCAGTATTCAGAGATATATGTATATATAAACATTAATATCAGTATTCAGATATATATGTATATAAACATTAATAGCAGTATTCAGATTATATATGTATATATAAAACATTATATCAGTATTCAGCAGATATATGTGTATATAGACATTAATATCAATATTCAAGAGATATATGTGCTATATAAACATTAATATCAGTATTCAGATATATATGTGTATATAAACATTAATAGCAGTATCTCAGATATATATGCGTATATAAACATTTAATATCAGTATTCAGAGATATATATGTATATATAAACATTAATAGCAGTATTCAGAGATATATGTGTATATAAACATTAATATCAGTATTCAGGAGATATTATGTATATAAACATTAATATACAGTATTCAGAGATATATGTGTATTAGGACATTAATATCCAATATTCAGAGATATATGTGTACTATAGACATTAATATCAGTATTCAGACTATATATGTGTATATAAACATTAATATCCGTATTCAGAGATATATGTATATATAAAACTTAATATCAGTATTCAGATATTATATGTATACTAAACATAATAGCAGTATCAGAGATATATGTGTATATATAACATTAGTATCAGTATTCAGAGATATATATGCATATATAAACATTAATATCCTATATTCAGAGATATACTATTGTATATAAACATTAATATCAGTAATAAGAGATATATATGTATATATAAACATTAATATCAGTATTCAGAGATATATGTGTATATAAACATTAATATCATTATTCAGATATCATGTGTATATATAAATATTAATATCACGTATCAGTGAAATATTGTATATACTAAAAATTTAATATCAGATATTCAGAGATATATATGTATATATAAACATAATATCAGTATTCAGAGATATATATGTATATCTGCACATCTAATATCAGTATTCAGAGATATATATGTATATATAAACATTAATATCAGTATTCAGAGATATATGTGTATATAAACATTAATATCAGTATTCAGAGATATATGTGTATATAAACATTAATATCAGTATTCAGATATATATGCGTATATAAACATTAATATCAGTATTCAGAGATATATGTGTATATATACATTAATAGCAGTATTCAGAGATATATGTGTATATATAACATTAGTATCAGTATTCAGAGATATATGTGTATATAAACATTAATAGCAGTATTCAGAGATATATGTGTATATAAACATTGATATCAGTATTCAGAGATATATATGTATATATAAACATTAATATCAATATTCAGAGATATATATGTATATAAACATTAATAGCAGTATTCAGAGATATATGTGTATATAAACATTAATATCAGTATTCATAGATATATGTGTATATATAAATATTAATATCAGTATTCAGAGATATATATGTATATATAAATATTAATATCATTATTCAGAGATATATTTGTATATATAAACATTAATATCAGTATTCAGAGATATATATGTATATATAAACATTAATATCAGTATTCAGAGATATATGTATATATAAACATTAATATCAGTATTCAGAGATATATGTATATATACACATTAATATCAGTATTCAGAGATATATGTGTATATAAACATTAATATCAGTATTCAGACATATATGTGTATGTAAACATTAATATCAGTATTCAGATATATATGCGTATATAAACATTAATATCAGTATTCAGATATATATATGTATAAATACCATTAGTATCAGTATTCAGAGATATATGTGTATATAAACATTAATAGCAGTATTCAGATATATATGTGTATATAAACATAATAGCAGTATTCAGGGATATATGTGTATATAAACATTAATATCAGTATTCAGAGATATATGTATATATAAACATTAATATCAGTATTCAGATATATATGTATATATAACATTAGTATCAGTATTCAGAGATATATATGTATATATAAACATTAATATCAGTATTCAGAGATATATGTGTATATAAACATTAATAGCAGTATTCAGAGATAAATGTATATATAAACATTAATATCAGTATTCCGAGATATATGTATATAAACATTAATTGCAGTATTCAGAGATATATGTATATAAACATTAATAGCAGTATTCAGAGATATATGTATATATAAACATTAATAGCAGTATTCAGAGATATATGTATATATAAACATTAATAGCAGTATTCAGAGATATATGTATATATAAACATTAATATCAGTATTCAGATATATATGTATATATAAACATTAATATCAGTATTCAGATATATATGTATATAAACATTAATAGCAGTATTCAGAGATATATGTATATATAAACATTAATATCAGTATTCAGAGATATATGTATATAAACATTAATAGTGGTATTCAGAGATATATGTGTAAATAAACATTAATATCAATATTCAGAGATATATATGTATATAAACATTAATAGCAGTATTCAGAGATATATGTGTATATATAAATATTAATATCAGTATTCAGAGATATATGTGTATATAAACATTAATAGCAGTATTCAGAGATATATATGTATAAATACCTTTAGTATCAGTATTCAGAGATATATGTGTATATAAACATTAATAGCAGTATTCAGATATATATGTGTATATAAACATTAATAGCAGTATTCAGAGATATATGTGTATATAAACATTAATATCAGTATTCAGAGATATATGTATATATAAACATTAATATCAGTATTCAGATATATATGTATATAAACATTAGTATCAGTATTCAGAGATATATGTATATATAACATTAGTATCAGTATTCAGAGATATATGTATATAAACATTAATATCAGTATTCAGAGATATATGTATATATAACATTAGTATCAGTATTCAGAGATATATGTATATAAACATTAATATCAGTATTCAGATATATATATATGTATATATAAACATTAATATCAGTATTCAGAGATATATGTGTATATATAAACATTAATATCAGTATTCAGAGATATATGTATATATAAACATTAATATCAGTATTCAGAGATATATATGTATATATAAACATTAATATCAGTATTCAGAGATATATGTGTATATATAAACATTAATATCAGTATTCAGAGATATATGTATATATAAACATTAATATCAGTATTCAGAGATATATGTGTATATATAAATATTAATATCAGTATTCAGAGATATATATCTATATATAAACATTAATAGCAGTATTCAGAGATAAATGTATATATAAACATTAATATCAGTATTCAGAGATATGTGTATATAAACATTAATAGCAGTATTCAGAGATATATGTGTATATAAACATTAATATCAGTATTCAGAGATATATGTATATATAAACATTAATATCAGTATTCAGAGATATATGTATATATAAACATTAATATCAGTATTCAGATATATATGTATATAAACATTAATATCAGTATTCAGAGATATATGTATATATAAACATTAATATCAGTATTCAGAGATATATGTATATAAACATTAATAGCGGTATTCAGAGATATATGTGTAAATAAACATTAATATCAATATTCAGAGATATATATGTATATAAACATTAATAGCAGTATTCAGAGATATATGTGTATATAAACATTAATAGCAGTATTCAGAGATATATGTGTATATATAAATATTAATATCAGTATTCAGAGATATATTTGTATATAAACATTAATAGCAGTTTTCAGAGATATATGTGTATATATAACATTAGTATCAGTATTCAGAGATATATGTGTATATAAATATTAATAGCAGTATTCAGAGATATATGTGTATATAAACATTAATAGCAGTATTCAGAGATATATGTGTATATAAACATTAATATCAGTATTCAGAGATATATGTATATATAAACATTAATAGCAGTATTCAGAGATATATGTGTATATAAACATTAATATCAGTATTCAGAGATATATGTGTATATAAACATTAATATCAGTATTCAGATATAAATGTGTATATAAACATTAATATCAGTATTCAGAGATATATGTGTATATAAACATTAATATCAGTATTCAGAGATATATGTGTATATAAACATTAATAGCAGTACTCAGAGATATATGTGTATATAAACATTAATAGCAGTATTCAGAGATAGCTGTGTATATAAACATTAATAGCAGTATTCAGAGATATATGTGTATATAAACATTAATAGCAGTATTCAGAGATATATGTGTATATAAACATTAATAGCAGTATTCAGAGATAGCTGTGTATATAAACATTAATAGCAGTATTCAGAGATATATGTGTATATAAACATTAATATCAGTATTCAGATATATATGTGTATATAAACATTAATAGCAGTATTCAGAGATATATGTGTATATAAACATTAATAGCAGTATTCAGAGATAGATGTGTATATAAACATTAATAGCAGTATTCAGAGATATATATGTATATATAACATTAGTATCAGTATTCAGAGATATATGTGTATATAAACATTAATAACAGTATTCAGAGATATATGTGTATATAAACATTAATAGCAGTATTCAGAGATATATGTGTATATAAATATTAATAGCAGTATTCAGAGGTATATGTGTATATAAACATTAATAGCAGTATTCAGAGATATATGTGTATATAAACATTAATAGCAGTATTCAGAGATATATGTGTATATAAATATTAATATCAGTATTCAGAGATATATGTGTATATAAACATTAATAGCAGTATTCAGAGATATATGTGTATATAAACATTAATAGCAGTATTCAGAGATATATGTGTATATAAACATTAAAAAAAAAAAAAATGGCCACATTATATAGTCTCAAAAATAATAGGTCCAAAAAGGAAAAGAAAAAAGTGATCCAAAGTGTCGGCTAAACTGTAAATATTGAAAAAAACAGTCAAGTCTATTTGAGTGGATATAGTGGTAGATTTATTAAGCAGCGGATGCTGCAATCTACCCGTGTAGTTTCAGCTTCCTCTGAGGGGCCGATTTATCATTCTGCAGGTGGACATGATCCGCTGCCGCCATCGATAAATGCCGACAGCACTCGCTGTCTGCATTTATCATTGAACAGGCAGTTCTCGTGAAATGCTTGTGCAATGCCATCCCCTGCGCATTTGCGGACGATCGGCCGCTAGAAGGAGGTTTCAATCATCCCGATCGGATACGCTGTCTGCTGCCTCAAAGGTGGTGGATGAGTTAAGGAGCATTGGTCTTAAGACCGCTGCTTCATAACTTCAGTTTCAGAGGAACCTGAAACTACGGAGGTAGATTGCAGCATCCGCTGCTTGATAAATCTACCCCTATAACTGAAGTGAAGAAGCAGCGGTCTTAAGACCGCTGCTCCTTAACTCGTCCACCACCTTTGAGGCAGCAGACAGCGTATCCGATCGGGATGAATGATACTCCCTGCTAGCAGTCGATAGGCTGCGAATGTGCAGGGGGTGGCATTTCACAAGAAATTATTGTGCAATGATAAAGGCTGACAGCGTGTGCTGTTGGCATTTATCAATGTGTGGCGGACATGATCCGCTACAGCGTATCATGTCCGCGAGCACAATGATAAATCGTCCTCATAGTGTTATTAATCCAAAAAAACTTGCACGCGTATTACAAGTTGAAAGTAAATGAGTTTACCTGAGTGCAATCTAAATTTGTGTGCGTCGGTTTAGTGTGAGTGGAGACATAGCAGAAAGAGTAAGAGCTAGATTACTAGTGGATCAGTATTTTGCACTCCCGCTCGTGCGTTAACTGCACTAGAAGTAAGCTTTAGAAATGTACGATTAGTTTCAGATCAATTCGGAAATTCGGCCGAATTCGTAAAATTCGGGATTCGGATCGATTCGAATTTTCCGAATTAAAATAATGCCAAATCTACCAAATAAATTCGAATAAGTTCGGATTTATTCAGATTTATTCGGTAGATTCGGATGGCCATGGATTACACTAGTATAGTACAGTATATTAGGTTATATCACTCTGCTATGGGTTACACCTAATATACAGTACATAATACTAGTCTAATACACAGCACATCCCACCTAACACTTACCGAAATTCTGAATTTCCAAACCGAACCGAATCCAGCCGAATTTATTCCAATCCGAATAAATCCGAAACAAATCCAAACTGAATTGATTCAAATTTTTCCAAATTCGAATCGATCCGAACTGAAATTCGAAAAAATCCGAATCGATCCGAACCGAACCAAATTTTTTTGCCATGCACATGTCTAGTAAGCTTTCTGTGCAGGTCAAGTAAAACATTTTTGCATAAGCGCTTATCCAACTCTCAATAAGAAATTTGCATAACTATGCTTTTACATGTTTTCATCTACTCGACTGCAAAGGGCTCCAATGCACTTCTATAAATATCTATATATGTATACATATGTATTTATGTGTTTATATGTGTAAATTTCTGTAAATAAGTACACATATAATAAATACATAAATACATATGTGCACCCATCTATACACACACACACATATATATATATATATATATATATATATAAATATAAAAACTGTATAGGTATGTATACATATACATTTTGAGACATGTATATGCATGTATCTCTATGTTAAAGCCCTTTTCCTGTTAAGGTCCTAACACCTTAGACCTTTAATATGAGCTCTTATAATTTTTTTTGCAATATTTTTATTTAATATTTTTTAATCAGATAATAGTATTATGAGTGTAACTGTACTGTTAAATGTATTTTTGATGTGTTTTGTGCAACTTTTTGTCTCGCATAACAGTTACTCAGAGCTCTGAGGTTGTGATAATCATTCAAGCGTATATCACGATTGCGCTCACCCGTTCACATTTAATTTCTACTTGTAATACCCTCCAACACGCACAAACAGCCATGATAACCCGATATCACTCTCATGAAACAGTTAGCACGCCACTCGTAATCTAGCCCTAAGAGTTTAAAAGAAAACGCATCAAATACAACATAAATACATTACAATAAAGTGTTACACTCGTATATAGACTATCTAAATAAATATTCACAAAAATATTTTATGAGTGTTAAAATGTATATGGTATATAACTAGGTGTTTGAATGGAAAGGGCTACAGTATATTGTATATATACTGGTTCAGTCCCACAGTGCCCCCAGACTGGACCTTGAAGACTTTCAATAAAAAACTGCACCCCTCTCACTCCTCACACTTTCCCCTCAATGGTTGGATCCTCTCACTCCACTGGGATTTTTCTCTTTATCTCTAACCATAAAAACTCATTTGACTCACTTTTTTGAAGACAATTCACCATTTTAAAAATGTTGTGAAACTCGTGTATGACAATTAATTCTCTCCTACTGCACATGTTGTCATTGATATAATTATGTTTGGGGGGAGGGATTGTATTCTCCCCTAAAAGAATTCTCCAGTTGCCCAAACCTACAATCAAAGGTTAGAAGTCCAACTTTGCTTAGTAAACAAAAATCATGTTAAAGCATGGAGCAATATGGAGACAGTCTACATTCACTAAATTCTATAATTTGTTTATTTGTTATTAGCAAATCAATCACCATGTGCTGCTCCTTTGCTATTAAAGGTGAGAGTGTCTGACAGATGGATTATTTCTGAGAATTTGACAGACATTGCTGCAATGCTCTGGGTATTAGGCTTTCAAATGAAAGGGGACTTGTCACCAGGCAAACTGAAATTACTTTTTATAGAATCAATTCGTAGCCAACAAGATGCCATTACAACTCATTTATTTTACCTTTGTTATGCTATCAGATTCTTGAAAAGTGATTTAACCATCTGAATTAAAGTTATGACCCCCTTACACATACATTTTCCTACTACAGCTTCTTTTGTGCTTATTAAATGGTCTACGTGAATGCAAACCTTCAGCAGGAAACATAATAATACACATATAGAGCAGTGGTCATAGAATTACATCCCACCAGGTCACCATTCCTCAGTAGTTCCTTTTTTTTTGTTTCAGGCTATTTAATTCATACAGTGTTTTGAATGAAAGGTCATATAACATCTGCTATTATGTTCAGTATTCATGCTGTGACTGATTCCACACTACTAGGCAAAGAAATGACTGTTTTTTGTTGTAGCAATTAATGGAATAAATGCGATGACTTTACCCAGCAAGGGTTAATGACCCTTCTTTTTCTTGCTTTACACACTTATTCCGAAAATAACTGGTAATCATTTTTCTTTTCTTTCTATAAACTAAAATGAATGATTTTAAAGACTGTTAAAACTCACTATTAACAAAAAAATATATAGGCTACTTCATGGAGCAGATTATTCTGGGAAAATAACCCATTAACTTCCCAGGGTTTTGTAACTTTTGAAAGCCTTAAAAACACATTATTAGTAAGTAAGGTACTTTATTTATTTTACGCACTGCCCCTGTAATTTAACTCTCCAAACTGTAGTTTTCTTACTACCCGCAGAATGCCTGAAAAGCATTCAATAGCATCCAGTACTTTGGAACTGCAACATTATACTCACTGATTGAATGACCAGTGCTGGAGCTCATTTATCTTTATTGTTAATTGACCACAGTAAATGAGATATGTTTAACATGCTCATACTGCTTTTTAAGGGGTATGTTCCTGGACTACATTTTAATAACAAAACAATAGGCTTAAATGCTTTTAAATAATGTATTTTGTATGCAGAGATGTATTTTGCAAAGATGTTTGTATAAGTATTCTATCTTTGGAATCTGGTTAAAATTACTCTTTAAGTTGATTATTCAGAATATTTGAAACAGCTACATTTCTATTAAAGCAAACATGGTGATACTTAATTTTGGGAAAGTTTAAACTGTGCTAACACTCCACAACTGGTATCCACATATATAGGGCATACACATGATGTGAATACATTAAAGGGCTATTAATGGCGCTTTAAATAACTGACCCAAATCTTGTGCAACAGAGCATCTTATAAGGCACCACCAACTCACAAATAACTCTAAATGTATAAAATCCTGACCAAAATATTTTTCTATATTTCCATTTCTGGCTTTGCTACAAGCTGGACAGACCAATAGACATGTAGAAGATGCTGTGTCTGGGATATGGGCACCTTTCAGAGTTGTAAGGTTGTACAATAATGAATGGGAATACTTTGCACCTTCCACATCCCCTAATGTACAGAACAGATGACATTGTATGCAACAACAGATTTACATATTCAAAATGTCACTGTGCTAGTAAACAGATTACTTAAAGTGCTTTAATGTGTTCTGGATTATCCATTTTACCTACCAGAATGTATTAAATTATTTACAAATGGCAACTTTACCTTTATTTGCTCATTTGATATAGCTGATTTTGCCTGTTGTATCCTCCCCTATACATTTATAAAAAACTATCGGCTAGATTACGAGTTTTTGTTGGTAATGGTGTGCGGGGCTAACAAGCCTTTTTTTCTCACCGCTCACTTAAGACAACGCTGGTATTACGAGTTTTCTTTAAGCCGGCGTTAGCATCAGAAAAGTGAGCGTTGAGCAAAATTTTGCTCCACATCTCACCTCAATACTAGCATTGCTTAAGTCAGCGGTGAGCTGGCTGAACGTGCTCGTGCACGATTTCCCCATAGGAAACAATGGGGCTGAGCTGGCTGAAAAAAAAAAAAAAAACACCTGCAAAAAAGCAGCGTTAAGCTCCTAACGCAGCCCCATTGTTTCCTATGGGGAAATAAAAGTTATGTCTACACCTAACACCCTAACATGAACCCCAAGTCTAAACATCCCTAATATTACACTTATTAACCCCTAATATGCCGCCCCCGACATTGTCCCCCACCTACATTATACTTATGAACCTCTAATCTGATGCCCCCAACATCGCCAAACCCTACATTTTATTTATTAACCCCTAATCTGCCCCCCCACGTCGCCGCAACTATATTACATTTATTAACCCCTAATCTGCCGCAGCCAACGTCGCCGCCACTATAATAAATTTATTAACCCCTAAACCTAAGTCTAACCCTAACTCTAACACCCCCCCAACTTAAATATAATTTAAATACATCTAAATAAATTTACTATAATTAACTAAATTATTCCTATTTAAAACTAAATACTTACCTGTAAAATAAACCCTAACCTAGCTACAATATAACTAATAGTTACATTGTAGCCATCTAAGGGTTTATTTTTATTTTACAGGAAACTTTGTATTTATTTTAACGAGGTACAATAGTTATTAAATAGTTATAAACTATTTAATAACTTCCTAGTTAAAATAAATACAAATTCACCTGTAAAATAAACCCTAACCTAAGTTACAATTACACCTAACACTACAGTATAATTAAATTAATTACCTAAACTAACTACAATTAATTACAATTAAATTAAATAAACTAAATTACGAAAAAAAAAAAACAGTAAATTACAGAAAATAAAAAAGAAATTACATATTTTTAAACTAATTACACCTAATCTAATCCCCCTAATAAAATAAAAAATCCCCCCAAAATAAAAAAAAAATCCCTAACCTATACTAAATTACAAATAGCCCTTAAAGGGGCCTTTTGTGGGGCATTGCCCCAAAGTAATCAGCTCTTTTACCTGTAAAAAAAATACAATACCCCCCAACATTAAAACCCACCACCCACACACCCAACCCTACTCTAAAACCCACCCAATCCCCCCTTAATAAAACCTAACACTAACCCCCTTGAAGATCACCCTACCTTGAGACGTCTTCACCCAGCTGGGCACAAGTGGACCTCCAGAGGGGCAGAAGTCTTCATCCGATCCGGCCAGAAGAGGACATCCAGACCGGCAGAAGTCTTCATCCAGGCGGAATCTTCTATCTTCATACTTCCGGAGCGGGTCCATCTTCAATCCAGCCGACGCGGAGCATCCTCTTCAAACAAAGTCCTAATGAAGAATGAAGGTTCCTTTAAATGACGTCATCCAAGATGGCGTCCCTTGAATTCCGATTGGCTGATAGAATCCTATCAGCCAATCGGAATTAAGGTAGGAAAAATCCTATTGGCTGATGCTATCAGCCAATCGGATTGAAGTTCAATCCGATTGGCTGATCCAATCAGCCAATAGGATTGACCTCGCATTCTATTGGCTGTGCCATGTATTCAGCTTCACATGTAGATAAAGCTACTGTGGGCTGTTTTTTTTATTTCCATGCAAACCATTCTTGGTTAGGCTAAAGCAGTGTCCACTCATACTCCTATCATTCACATCAGAGGCCCAATCTGCATCACTATACGCCTTGAGTTTCAAGTTATCACTACATTTTCTGTAGCACAACTCATAGTCAATAGTACACTTTAAGTACCTCATCACATGCTTAGCTGTGGTTAGACGTTGTTTTGTTGGCTCTGATAAGTATTGTGACAGTTTACTGATCACCCAGCTTAAATCTGGCCTTGTACAGGTCATAACATACAGCAAGCGACCTACTATCTCTTGATATTTTCTTGCATCTACTGGATCATTGTGATCATTTTGTTCTAGTTTTTGCTCACATGGTGTCGATCTGGGTTAGCAATCTATCATTCCAAACGTCTCCAGAATCTTTAATATGTATCTCTTCTGATTCATCTTTACCAAACCATTACTTTGTTCAAAATTAATACCTAGGAAATGTTTGATCCTTCCAAGATCTTTCATCTTAAATTGTGCTGTAAGCATTTTTTTCACGTCATTAAGTACTGTTTCTTCATTGGCACCAATAATTAGATCATCAACCCATATTAACAGTATTACTCTATCATGTCCATGATTGACATATACACAGTGGTCTGCTGGATTTTGTTCAAACCCATTCTCATTTAAATAATCATGCAGCATCTTGTTCTAATTTCTACCTGATTGTTTTAGACCATACAATGACTTCTTTCATTTTAAAATCCTACAGGTTGTTCCACATAAATCTATCACAATCAATTTGGGCATGTAAGTAGGCTGTTTTCACATCCATCTGGTGAAAAAGTAAATCATACTGTGCTGCCAGTTGCATAAAAAAACGTACTGATACATACGTAATATTTGCAGTTGGAGAAAAAACGTCCTTGTAATCAAT
The DNA here is from genome assembly GCF_027579735.1 of Bombina bombina. NCBI lineage: Eukaryota > Metazoa > Chordata > Amphibia > Anura > Bombinatoridae > Bombina > Bombina bombina. The sequence continues at coordinate 121,641,749 of NC_069501.1, forward strand.
TCCCTTTACTTAACTATAACCCTTAGCAACATATCTGGCTTTGTATGTTTCTGATCAATCAACATTGTTTTTTAATGCATATACCCATCGACCACCCACTGAACGTTTACCTTCTGGTAAAATGGTCAAAGTGAATGTGTCATTTTCTCTTAGTGAATCCATTTCCTCTGTCATAGCATTAAACCAATTCTGTGACTGAGGTGAGCTCATAGCATTTTTAAAGGTTTGTGGTACATCAAACACTCTGTAAAAATAATCAATGTTTGTTAGTATCTGATCATCACATTCAAAATCTGAAACATAGTCTTCCACGTATTGAGGAGTTTTTCTGTCTCTTTTAGGGTAACCTGTATTATGGTCACTCCCTTCCTGTCCATTGTTCTCACTCTTCAAAGTTTCTATTTCAGAAATTTGGACTATCTCTGGACACTCAATTTCAGTCTGATTAGTCTTTAGTATAGTGGGTGCATAGCCCTCCCTATGGCAATCCTCATCATCATGTAACAGACCAGTTTGAGTCTGTCTTTCAACAACTTTCTTTGTGATAAACCCCACCAGCCTGTGTTTAAGGACCTTTCCAGTGTCTGAATAAAACACTAGATACGAGGGGCTGTTCTTGTCATATCCAATAAAAATCCTTCTCTTACATTTTGAATCTTGTTTCTTTCTGTCGTATTTGTATGCAAAACATTCTGGCTTAGGTTTTTTGCCTGTCAAAAGGTAATAAGGGGTTTGTGCTAACTGGTTATTAAAGCACCTGTTTCGAATATGAGCGGCAGTCATTACTGCATATGTCCATAACTCTTTTGGTAATTTACTCTCAACTAACAGACATCTTGCCATTTCAAATAGCGTTCTCCAATTTCTCTCAGCAGTCCCATTCTGATAGGGTGAGTAAGGTGCTGAGGTCTCATGTCTTATGCCTTGCTTACTTAGCAGTGACTTAAAAATATTTGCTACAAACTCAGTACCATTGTCAGATCTTATACATTTTAAAACTCCATATGGGGCTGTGTCAGCAATAAACCTTTCAGATGCTAACGCTGTATCACTCATGTTTTTCAGAAAATATACAAATACTGCACCAGAATAATCATCAGTGAATGATATTGTGTATCTGAAACCTTCTCTAGCTTGTGGTTCTATAGGACCTGCTAAATCAGTATGTACTAGTTCTAATGTAGCTGTGGCACGGGTATCAGGTTCTCTGTTCCTACTCTGAACAAATTTTCCCTGAGTGCAAACTTCACAGTTTAGACTAGACTTATCAATCTTACCTTTAATTGTCATTCATTCTACCACATTTTGTAGTTTTGCAATATCATCATAATTACAGTGACCTAAAATTTCATGCCACATTTGAATATCATAACATCCATGACAACTGTCATCATTTTCAACAAAAGTATTTAGACAGTAAAGTCTACTGTATTTCTGGATCGTGAATTTGGTACTGTTCTTATGAATGAGTGTATTCCTGCCTTGCTGGAAGTTAACTGATGCTCCACTGTTTGTTGCTGTCTCTACAGAAAAGATGTCTTGAGGGTATGTAGGTATGTACAACGCATTCTTCAATGTCATCTTCATTCGGCTCCCCTCGCTGTCAAGTAGACAAACCTCTGCATCGCCTCTTCTCAGTGCCACGCCTGTTGTCTTTTTCCCATCTGCGAGCTCCATTGTATGTTTCTCTGGTTTAAACGTTTTGTCAAAGTTCTTAAACTTTCCAATATCAGTAATTATATGGGATGTTGCTCCTGTATCAACCATTAGTCCTTTTGGTATTATCCCATCCCATCTAGCTGGTTATCTTTAATTTTTAAAGCAAATGAGTGTCTGTCGTCTGCGTCATCTGTTGCTTGTCTGACATTGTCTCTCTTTTTGCTCCTGCAATTTGCATCTTTGTGTGTTGAGCTCTTGCAATAGCTACACCACAGTGATTGACCTTTATTTGTATTGTTTAAACACTCTCTGGCCCTGTGTCCCTTTTTGCTGCAATTGTAACAAAAAATTGGCTAGATTACGAGTTTTGCGGTATGGGTGAAAAAGCAGCGTTAAGGCTCATAACGTTGCTTTTTCTCTACCGCTGGTATTACGACTCTTGCAGGTTTAGGGGCACTGCACACTTTTTTGGCCGCAACGCAAATTAACTTACGCAATTTGCGTAAAGTCTTTTTTCAATGGGACTTCTACAGCGCTGGTATTACGAGTCTACCTGGGAGGCCAAAAAGTGAGCGGTACAGTCTATACCGCCAAGATCGATACAGTAAAGTGAAAGTCAGTAGTTATGAGATTTACGCTACAAAGCTATAACATAAAACTCATAACTAAAGTGCTAAAAAGTACACTAACACCCATAAACTACCTATTAACCCCTAAACCGAGGCCCTCCCGCATCGCAAACACTAAAATAAATTTATTAACCCCTAATCTGCCGCTCCGGACATCGCCGCCACTATAATAAACATACTAACCCCTAAACAGCACTCCCACATCACAAACACTAGTTAAATATTATTAACCCCTAATCTGCCGCCCCTAACATCGCCGCCACCTACCTACATTTATTAACCCCTAATCTGCCACCCCTATGTCGCCACCACTATACTAAATTTATTAACCCCTAAACTTAAGTCTAACCCTAACACCCCCTAACTTAAATATAATTAAAATAAATCAAAATAAAACTTACTATCATAACCTAAATTATTCCTATTTAAAACTAAATACCTATAAAATAAACCCTAAGCTAGCTACAATATAACTAATAGTTACATTGTAGCTAGCTTAGGGTTTATTTTTATTTTACAGCTAAGTTTGTATTTATTTTAACTAGGTAGAATAGTTACTAAATAGTTATTAACTATTTACTAACTACCTAGCTAAAATAAATACAAATTTGCCTGTAAAATAAAACCTAACCTGTCTTACACTAACACCTAACCTTACACTACAAATAAATCAATTACCTAAATTAAATACAATTACCTAAATTACAAACACAAACAAACACTAAATCACACAAAATAAAAAAAGAAATGATCAGATATTTAAACTAATTACACCAAATCTAATAGCCCTATCAAAATAAAAAAAAAACCTAGCCTAAACTAAACTACCAATAGCCCTTAAAAGGGCATTACCCCAAATAAATCAGCTCTCTTACCTGTAAAAAAAAATACAAACAACCCCCCAACAGTAAAACCCACCACCCAACCAACCAACCCCCCAAATAAAATCCTAACTAAAAAAACCTAAGCTCCCCATTGCCCTAAAAAGGGCATTTGGATGGGCATTGCCCTTAAAAGGGCATTTAGCTCTTTTTCAGTGCCCAAATCGTAACCTAAAAATAAAACCCAACCAATAAACCCTTAAAAAAAAACTAACACTAACCCCAGAAGATCCACTTACAGTTTTGAAGACCGGACATCCATCCTCAACGAAGCCGGGAGAAGTCTTCATCCAAGCGGCAAGAAGTCCTCAACGAAGCCAGGAGAAGTCTTCATCCAAGCAGGCAGAAGTGGTCCTCCAGACGGGCAGAAGTCTTCATCTAGACAGGATCTTCTATCTTCATCCATCCGGTGCGGAGCAGTTTGATCTTCAAGACATCAGGCGCGGAGCATCCTCTTCAATCGACGTCTTCTTGCAGAATGAAGGTTCCTTTAAATGACGTCATCCAAGATGGCGTCCCTTGAATTCCAATTGGCTGATAGAATTCTATCAGCCAATCGGAATTCAAGGGACGCCATCTTGGATGACGTCACTTAAAGGAACCTTAATTCTGCAAGAAGTTTTCGATTGAAGAGGATGCTCCGCGCCGGATGTCTTGAAGATGGAGCCTCTCCGCGCCGGATGGATGAAGCTAGAAGATGCTGTCTGGATGAAGACTTCTGCGGGCTTGGATGAAGACTTCTGCCGGCTTCGATGAGGACTTCTGTCGCTTCTTGATGATGGATGTTGGGTCTTCAAAAACTGTAAGTGGATCTTCAGGGGTTAGTGTTAGGCTTTTTTAAGGGTTTATTGGGTGGGTTTTATTTTTAGATTAGGGCTTTTGGGCAGAAAAATAGCTAAATGCGGGAGCTTAGATGGGGAGCTTAGATTTTTTTAGTTAGGATTTTTTTGGGGGAGTTGGTTGTGTGGGTGGTGGGTTTTACTGTTGGGGGGTTGTTTGTATTTTTTTTACAGGTAAAAGAGCTGATTTCTTTGAGGCAATGCCCCGCAAAAGGCCCTTTTAAGTGCTATTGGTAGTTTAGTTTAGGTTAGGTTTTTTTTTTATTTTTGGGGGGCTATTATATTAGGTGTAATTAGTTTAAATATCTGATAATTTATTTTTTTTATTTTGTGTAATTTAGTGGGGTTTTTTTTTTGTAGGTAATTGTATTTAATTTATGTAATTTATTTAATTGTAGTGTAAGGTTAGGTGTTAATGTAAGACAGGTTAGGTTTTATTTCACAGGTAAATTTGTATTTATTTTAGCTAGGTAGCTAGTAAATAGTTAATAACTATTTACCAACTAGTCTACCTAGTAATAAATACAAACTTACCTGTGAAATAAAAATAAAACCTAACACCTAGATTACGAGTCTTGCGTTAGGGTTAAAAAGCAGCGTTGAGAGGTCCCAACGCTGCTTTTTAACGCCCACTGGTATTATGAGTCTGGCAGGTACAGGTGTACCGCTCACTTTTTTTCCGTGACTCGAGCATACCGCAAATCCACTTACGTCAATTGCGTATCCTATCTTTTCAATGGATTTTCCTTGGAAAAAGTGAGCGGTACAGCCTCTCCTGTCAAGACTGTTACCGCATTTACAAGTCAGTAGTTAAGAGTTTTATGGGCTAACGCCGTAACATAAAACTCTTAACTAAAGTGCTAAAAAGTACACTAACACCCATAAACTACCTATTAACCCCTAAACCAAGGCCCCCCCACATCGCAAGCACTTAACTAAAATTTTTAACCCCTAATCTGCCGACCCGACATCGCCACCACTTTAATAAATATATTAACCCCTAAAACGCCGCACTCCCGCCTTGCAAACACTAGTTAAATATTATTAACCCCTAATCTGCCGTCCCTAACATTGCCGACACCTACCTACATTTATTAACCCCTAATCTGCCACCCCCAATGTCGTCGCCACTATATTAAATGTATTAACCCTTAAATCTAACCCTAACCCCCACTAACTTAAATATAATTTAAATAAATCTAAATAAAATTACTACAATTAAATAAATTATTCCTATTTAAAACTAAATATTTACCTGTAAAATAAACCCTAAGCTAGCTACAATATAACTAATAGTTACATTGTATCTAGCTTAGGGTTTATTTTTATTTTACAGCCAACTTTGTATTTATTTTAACTAGGTACAATAGTTATTAAATAGTTATTAACTATTTAATAACTTCCTAGTTAAAATAAGTACAAATTTACCTGTAAAATAAAACCTAACCTAAGTTACAATTACACCTAACACTACACTATAATTCAATTAATTACCTAAATTAACTACAATTAATTACAATTAAATTAAATAAACTAAAGTACGAAACCCCCCCACTAAATTAGAGAAATTAATAAAATAATTACAAATTTTTAAGATACTTACACCTAATCTAATCCCCCTAATAAAATGAAAAAGACCCCAAAATAATAAAAATCCCTACCCTATACTAAATTACAAATAGCCCTTAAAAGGGCCTTTTGCGGGCATTGCCCCAAAGTAATCGGCTCTTTTACCTGTAAAAAAAATACAATACCCCCCCAACATTAAAACCCACTACACACACACCCAACCCTACTCTAAAACCCACCCAATCCCCCCTTAATAAAACCTAACACTAACCCCTTGAAGATCACCCTACCTTGAGAAGTCTTCATCCTATCACAAGTGGACCTCCAGACGGGCAGAAGTCTTCATCCAGGTGGCATCTTCATGCATCCGGAGCGGGTCCATCTTCAAGCCAACCGACGCGGAGCATCCTCTTCTTCCGATGACTCCCGACGAATGAAGTTTGCTTTAAATGACGTCATCCAAGATGGCGTCCCTTGAATTCCGATTGGCTGATAGGATTTTATCAGCCAATCGGAATTAAGGTAGGAAAAATCCTATTGGTGATGCAATCAGCCAATAGAATTGAAGTTCAATCCTATTGGCTGATCCAATCAGCCAATGGGATTGAGCTTGCACTCTATTGGCTGTTCCAATCAGCCAATAGAATGCAAGCTCAATTCTATTGGCTGATAGCATCATCCAATAGGATTTTTCTTACCTTGATTCCGATTGGCTGATAGAATCCTATCAGCCAATCGGAATTCAAGGGATGCCATCTTGGATGACGTCATTTAAAGCAACCTTCATTCTTCGGGAGTCGTCGGAAAGAGGATGCTCTGCGTCGTTTGACTTGAAGATGGACCCGCTCCGCTCTGGATGGATGGAGATAGAAGATGCCGTCTGGATGAAGACTTCTACCTGTCTGGAGGTCCTCTTCTGCCCGGATAGGATGAAGACTTCTACCCGTCTGGAGGACCACTTGTGCCCGGTTAGGTGAAGATGTCTCAAGGTAGGGTGATCTTCAAGGGGTTAGTGTTAGGTTTTATTAAGGGGGGATTGGATGGGTTTTAGAGTAGGGTTGGGTGTGTGGGTGGTGGGTTTTAATGTTGAGGGGGTTTTGTATTTTTTTATACAGGTAAAAGAGCGGATTACTTTGGGGCAATGCCCCGCAAAAAGCCCTTTTAAGGGCTATTTGTAATTTAGTATAGGGTAGGGATTTCTATTATTTTGGGGGCTTATTTATTTTATCAAGGGGATTAGATTAGGTGTAATTAGTTTAAAAATTTGTAATTATTTTATTATTTTCTGTAATTTAGTGGTTTTTTTCGTACTTTAGTTTATTTAATTTAATTGTATTTAATTGAATTTAGTTTAGGGATTTAATTTAATTATAGTGTGTTAGGTGTAATTGTAACTTAGGTTAGGTTTTATTTTACAGGAACTTTTGTATTCATTTTAGCTAGGTAGTTATTAAATAGTTAATAGCTATTTAATAACTATTCTACCTAGTTAAAATAAATACAAAGTTGCCTGTAAAATAAAAATATCTATCCTAAGATAGATACAATGTAACTATTAGTTATATTGTAGCTATCTTAGGGTTTATTTTATAGGTAAGTATTTAGTTTTAAATAGGATTAATTTATTTAATTGTAGTAATTTTATTTAGATTATTTTAAATTATATTTAAATTAGGGGGGTGTTAGGGTTAGGGGTTAATAACTTTATTATAGTGGCGGCGACGGCAGATTAGGGGTTAATAAATTTAGATAGGTTGCGGCGACGTTGGGGCGGCAGAGTAGGGGTTAATAAATATAATGTAGGGTTCGGTGATGTTGGGGTCAGCAGATTAGGGGTTCATAGGTATAATGTAGGTGGCGGCGATGTCGGGGCGGCAGATTAGGGGTTAATAAGTGTAAGATTAGGAGTGTTTAGACTCGGTGTTCATGTTAGGGTGTTAAATGTAGACATAAAATGTATTTTCCCATAGGAATCAATGGGGCTGCGTTAGGAGCTGAATGCTGCTTTTTTGCAGGTGTTAGGTTTTTTTTCATCCGGCTCAGCCCCATTGTTTCCTATGGGGAAATCGTGCACGAGCACATTTTACCTGCTTACCGCTAATGTAAGCAGCGCTGGTATTGAGGTGAGATGTGGAGCTAAATTTTGCTCTCGCTCACTTTTTTGCGGCTAACGCCGGGTTTAGAAGAACCTGTAATACCAGCGTTGTCTTAAGTGAGCGGTGAGAAAAAAATGCTCATTAACACCGCACACCATTACTGACAAAAACTCGTAATCTAGCCATAAGATAGCTACAATGTAACTATTAGTTATATTGTAGCTAGCTTAGGGTTTATTTAACAGGTAAGTATTTAGTTTTAAATAGGTATTATTTAGTTATTAATAGGTTTTATTTAGATTTATTTTAATTATATTTAAGTTAGGGGGTGTTAGGGTTAGATTTAGGGCTAGGGTTAATAAATTTAGTATAGTGGCGGCGACGTTGGGGGCGGCAGATTAGGGGTTAATAAATGTAGGTAGGTGGCAGCGATGTTAGGGGCGGCAGATTAGGGGTTAATAATATTTAACTAGTGTTTACGATGTGGGAGTACGGCAGTTTAGGGGTTAATATGTTTATTATAGTGGCGGCGACGTTTGGTGTGTCAGATTAGGGGTTAATAAGTGTAGGTAGGTTGCGGCGACATTGGGGGCGGCAGATTAGGGGTTAATAAATATAATGTAAGTGTCGGAGATGTCGGTGGCGGCAGATTAGGGGTTAATAAGTGTAAGATTAGGGGTGTTTAGACTCGGGTTCATGTTAGGGTGTTAGGTGTAAACATACATTTTCCCCATAGGAATCAATAGGGCTGCGTTACGGAGCTTTACGCTGCTTTTTTGCAGGTGTTAGACTTTTTTTCAGCCAGCTCTCCCCATTGATATCTATGGGGAAATCGTACACGAGCACGTAAAATCAGCTCACCGCAGCTTTCAGCAGCGCTGGTGGAGTGCGGTATGGAGCTCAATTTTTGCTCTACGCTCACTTTTTGCCTGATAACGCCGGTTTTTTTTAAACCTGTAATACCAGCGCTGTAGGGAAGTGAGCGGTGACAATAACGTGCAAGTTAGCACCGCACCCTCATAATGCAAAACTCGAAATCTAGCCGAATGTTAGAGTCATTTCTCACTTGAAATCTTCAAGTTGTGTTACTCACTTTTAAGATACACCAAAGGCTTAGCACCTGTCTTATATCCTTATGTTGCCAAGTCCAAATTTAAACCCCACTGCTATGTGACATTAATAAATTACACCCATCACAAGATTTCAGTTCACACATTTCAAACTTCACTTCTGGGTTAAACACTCACATTCGCCCGTTGTCCGGAACTCATCTCCCTCTTATAGACAAAACCCGGTATTCACCTGTGGTCTGCTTTGGAGACTCCACTATCGCGGAAGCCCGGCTCGTCCTTGCTCGGCGTTCTGTGTTTCTCTGTTACCCCTTCGTGTGTGTGCTCGTTGACGTTCAGGGCGTGCTTCCGTCACAATACCTGCAGTGGGGCGTGGTGGAAATCGCTGCCGTGTGTGCACTTTAGTGATTACTCAGGTAATTCTCAATGAACAGAAAAAAAAGGCACCTTCACGGTTATGCGGTTAAAAAGTCTTTTGTTTATTTCTTGAACAGCAAAACAAATTCTTGAATTCAGCTCAGGATGGAAAGTTTGGGTTGTTCCCAGTGACCCACTGACGCGTTTCGGCTCGCTGGCCGTAATCGTAGTGTGGTCTGTGTAGCCTCTATCGGCTCTTTTTAAATCTGTAGGCTTTTGCCTATTGGTTAAAACCAAAAACTGGGAATTAACCCATTACTTTCCAATTCATTTAAATACTCATATGTAAATACTATTACAAAGCCTTTCTTAGGACAATCAATTAATGTATATTATAAACATCCTCATATATGACATGACTTCATAAAGTTACATTGGCACATTTCAGAAAATGATAAATTCATATCTCAATTAATACTCTTATCAACATAGTAATAGAAGGAGGAAAGGGCTATCAATGATTACATACTTAATTTTAAATAAGTTGTTAACTCCTCTTTTAACTATATACTATAATGGTACCCTCTTAGTGTAATGCAACCTTTTCCAGATAATCTAAGACTTAAATATCAATTTTATGACCCCTTGTTTTGGGTAAATTCATTCTTTAATATGAGTTGTCCCCAACTCCATAATTTAGCTGCCAGTTTTTGTGTTAATGTTCCGGGATCGATTTACATTATCTCTTAGACAGTCAGAGTCAAAAATTCCTTATTTCTGGACACACAGACTATTTCCAGAAGTTGATCAGATCATATTCTGAATTTAATCCTTGTGGCAACCTCGTTTTTAGTCTGTGTATCCAGAATATTTCTTTCTTAGCCAAGACTGACTCCCTATCACCTCCTCTTGAGCCCATTTTTGCATCATCTATTATTGTCCATCTAAGTGTTTTGCTACTTTTATTATGACAATTTTTGAAATGAAGCACAAGAGGTGTAGTTAGTTTACCTAATTTTATGTTTGAAAGGTGCTCTCTAATTCTATACCTTACTTCTCTAGTAGTGAGTCCAGTGTACTACTTCGCATTCTATACAAGTAAGCAGGTAAATGGAATAAGTGGCTCTACAATTTGAGCATCCTTTAAATTCAAAAACCTCTCCTGTTACACTGCTTTTAAATTCTTGTCTAGGGTCTAACTTCTCGCAGGCTTTACAATGTAAATTGCCGCATCTAAATACCCCTCTATGTTCTAACCATGAGCTTCTTCTTGGAAGCTCAGATTTCAACTGTGTAGGAGCAATTCTATTTCCAATAGACAGTCCTTTCTGAATGCAAACCTGCACATTCTTGGACTCATCTCCTCCACCCATCATCAGCTTTTATCATAAACAGATTTTTTCTGATGATTTGACAAATTTCCTCATACTGATTACTATATTGGGTGACAAAAGTCATTTTTCTCCTTAATATCACGCTTTTTGACAAATCCCTATAATTAAGGTAAATTGACCTGTCTTGGCCATCAATATCTTTTCTTACTGAGTCAATATCTTTTTGTTGATATCCTCTTTCTCTCAATCTTTTACTAAGATGTGCTTGTATACTGTACGTGTCCATTTGTACAGTTTCTCTTGAGGTATATATTGACCCCTTATAACTGATTTAAAGACCCTTTGGGGATGATTACTGCGGGCATGCAATATAGTATTGCCCGATATGGGCTTTCTATATAATTCCACCTCAATTTTGCTTTGATTCTCTCCTTTAAGGGTAACATCTAAGTAGTTAATACTACTCTTACCTACTTCAAAGGTGAAATTAATCCCCACATCATTTGTGTTCAGTCTTTCCACAAACCTCTTCGCCTCCTCAGGTCTACCACACCATACGAATATCAAATTCTATATATCGTTTGTAATAAACAATGTGGTCCCTATCAGTGTTTTCACCCCCAAAGATGTGGGACAGCTCCCACCATCCCATGAATAAATTCGCATAGGATGGTGCAAATTTTGCTCCCATGGCCGTCCCACATCTCTGGAGGTAAAATTCCCCCTCGAAGGCGAAGAAGTTGTGGCTCAGTAAAAATTCTGTTACTCGTAAGATGTACTTATTAAATCTTCATCAAAAGATTTATTTCTATGAAGAAAATAGTTTAATGCCTCCAAACCTTTCTCATGTCTAATAGAGGAATATACGAGACTACATCTATAGTCAACCATATGTAGTTTTCTTTCCAATCTATAGATTCCATTTCTAGTAATAACTGTTTGGTGTCTCTTAAAAAACTTGGTAACTGTTTCACCAATGGTTGGGAATTTCGTCCAACCATTCTGAAAGATGTTCAAAAATAGAATTGATGCCACTTATTATAGGCCTTCCTACCACATTTTCTAAGGATTTGTGGACTTTGGGCAAAAAATTGAAGATCGGAATAACAGGGTGGTCTACCAAAAAATTCTTTGGTTTTATCATCCACAAAACCACCTTCAATTCCATCATCAACTAATGCCCAAGTTCCTTTTGAAATCTTTGGGTAGGGTTAAAAGTCAACTTAGTGTATTGTTCGGATACTCAACTGTCTATGGGCTTCTTTGACAAAGAAGGTTCGGTCCATAACCACGACCGAACCCCCCTTGTCGCTGCCCTAATTACTAAATCATTTCTATTTCCCAATTTTTTTAACGCTAAATGCTCTCTTTGGTCAAATTTTTCCTTTTATATTTATTTACACGATAGGCTAATTTATTTAAATCCCTTTCAACTCGTTTTTGGAATTTCTCCAAATTTCTCCCCTAGATTGAATAGGATAAAAAGAGGAAACTCGTTTTAAAGATGGTCCTTTTACTATCTGCCTGTTTGCAAATTCACTGTTACTTTCATTATATAGTGATTCCAGAGTTTCCAGATCACATTCCTCCTGATAGCTAAGGTTTCTACTCATAGGATATCTATCTCTTTCAGACTGTAGGTGACCAAATATCTCTCCACTCTCATCATTTTTAAAATGTTTTTTTAAAGTTAAATTTCGAATCACTTATTGGTATCAATTAGAGTCTGAAAGAGATTAAAATCCTCACTCGGGACAAAATTCAAACCTAAACTCAATACTCTAATTTCAGTTTCATTTAATTCAGAGGAGGAAAGGTTGATTACTGAGTTCACTTGTATTTCGTTTGTGACCTCCCTCTCCGTGGTGGGAGCTGATTCTCCCTTATTTTTCCATCTCTTCCCCCCCCTTCTGATTCTTTTGTTTTTACCTGAAAAACCTGCGCTACTTCTTGTCTTTATCTCTATCAGATGCAGTCAGTGATGTCCCTGATGTAGAGGGCCCTACCTGCTGATAATTAGAAGCTTCTTGTGTTAAGTTACATTTAAGAATAGAGCCTGTTTTAGACCTAGCTCCCATATCTTCGGTGTTCACTAGGTTCTGTCTATCCTCATCTCCTGAATTGGACCCTTCCCCTGAAGTATGTCCCTCCTCCTGAGAGTCCCCCTCACTATCTGTAAAGTGACCTTTTATTTTTTCTACTTTATTTCTTCCTTTTCCTTGTTTTTTACCTTTGTAAAAAATTCATTTTCCCTTCTATAACTGAATCTTTGTTTCTTATTCCAAATATACACTTTATTTGTTTCGAAATCAATAGAATCTCTAACAAATTTATCATGTTTGATTTCCATAATCATACGTTTGGTGTCGGCTATGATCTGTAATATTTTATCAAATTTGGAATATTGTAATTCCCCTTTTCTGCGGTTGCATTCAATTTGTAAAACATCAATTTCATTGGAAACTTCATTTAAAGCTTTACGTTTAAACTCTAATAACATTCTCATTAATCTTATAGAGCATTCTGACAAATACCGTTCCAATTTCTTACAAATTCAGCATCATCCACAGTAAATGTGGGGAATTTATTTACTCTTAGACCCCTAGGATTAACCCTGCATCTAAATATTTTTCTAGAGTCCATACATCCCATTTCAGCCTGGTTTCTTTTATCATCAAATCTTCAATTGTCTCAAACAACTTGCTTAATGAGAACATAGAACAGTCCGTAGTAAACACACATTCCAAATCGCTCCGATCACTCACTCTGTCCACAGTGGTTTTAGTGAATAGTATTGCAAAGTTCCTTCACTGTTAACTTCTAGCTCCATATTAGATGCTGTTCCGTATATTCAAATACAAAGATATATTTCCCCAAAGAGTCCACCAATCTAATGGTTTAGCGTTCTTATGGATATTACAGTGCTCCAGCTATTGCGGGCAATCCGCCGCTCCTCTAAAGATACACCAAAGGCTTAGCACCTGTCTTATATCCTTATGTTGCCAAGTCCAATTTAACCCCACTGCTATGTGACTTAATAAATTACACCCATCACAAGATTTCAGTTCACACATTTCAAACTTCACTTCTGGGTTAAACACTCACATTCGCCCGTTGTCCGGAACTCATCTCCCTCTTATAGACAAAACCCGGTATTCACCTGTGGTCTGCTTTGGAGACTCCACTATCGCGGAAGCCCGGCTCGTCCTGCTCGGCGTTCTGTGTTTCTCTGTTACCCCTTCGTGTGTGTGCTCGTTGACGTTCAGGGCGTGCTTCCGTCACAATACCTGCAGTGGGGCGTGGTGGAAATCGCTGCCGTGTGTGCACTTTAGTGATTACTCAGGTAATTCTCAATGAAAGAAAAAAAGGCACCTTCACGGTTATGCGGTTAAAAAGTCTTTTGTTTATTTCTTGAACAGCAAAACAAATTCTTGAATTCAGCTCAGGATGGAAAGTTTGGGTTGTTCCCAGTGACCCACTGACGCGTTTCGGCTCGCTGGCCGTAATCGTAGTGTGGTCTGTGTAGCCTCTATCGGCTCTTTTTAAATCTGTAGGCTTTTGCCTATTGGTTAAAACCATTCCCTATACAGTGCTGGGACCCTTCCACTTGAACATTTCTAAGCTCCTAGCACATACTTTAAACTTCTCATACTCATATAAGGCTCCTCCCCCCCTCTTCACCGTTTCCCTTATATGTATAGCGGTGCTTACCCACTGAATATCCCTCCCCCTTACATATCTCAGCCCAAGAGTGGCTGATGCATAATATAGTTCTCCACAGCCTGATATCCCTGACTCTGATACTTTATTGATTATTTCTATAGCTCTGTGGAGATCATTTATTAATATTATAACACAAAACGAAGTTATATCACACCTCGCCTAAACTTATTGTCTATCTACAGGTCATGATTTGATATGTAATTATTTTGTTACATGTGTATCTTGTTTTTCTTTTTCTAATAATGTCAATTTATAGACAAAGTATTATTTCCTAATCTATACTTTAACTTCAAAAAAAAAATTATTTTAAAAAAAAATGGACATAAAACTCGAAAACATTCTGACACGATTCACCTAGAGAATACAATTTTAAATAATTTTTAAATTTACTTTTAACTATTTACTATTAACTAATTTGCTTCATTCTCTTTGTATTTTTTGTTGAAATGCATACCCAGGTAGGCTCAGGAGCTGGGAGCTAGCTGCTGATTGGTGGCTGCACATATATACTGCTTATCATTTGCTTACAAATGTGTTCAGCTAGCTCCCAGTAGTGCATTGCTACTCCTGCAATGAAGGATACCAAGAGAATGAAGGGAAATTGATAACAGAACTACATTGGAAAGTTAATGTTGTATGCTCTATCTGAATCATGCAAGAAAAATGTGGGATTCCTTTAAAGATCCCTCCTCTATATCCATTAACATTAGTTGTGTTTAGCGCAAAGAACCATATGAATCTGGTTAAAATCTCAAAACTCTAACCTTGTTGCTATTTATTTTACCTATATATGTACTGCATTTTATGTGTATCATTGCTAGGTATTTTAACCCTTTAACTTCCCATGATGGCACTTGGTTGTCATCCATGCAATGCTTTTAATGTGGATGACAACTGTGTCGTCACGCCCGCCTGGCACTTACTGGGTACTAGGACGTTGGCAAGTGGCCCAGCATTGCCAGTTTAATTTGGGGAAGCTGGTGACATCACCACACATGGGGGTAGTGATGTCACCAAGCCCTTGAAACCTGGAAGTGCAGGGCAGCTGCACAGGACTTAAAGGGGCATTGTACACTAGATTTGTCTTTATATAAATATTTTGGGCACTATGACATAGACAAGTGGCCCAGCATTGCCAGAGGAATTCAGGGATGCTGGTGACATCACCACACATGGGCGTAGCGATGCCACCAAGCCCTGAAAACCTGGTAGTGCACGGCAGCAGGGGCATTGTACACTAGATTTGTCTTTACATAAATATTTTGTAGATTACAAATAGTAACAGTGCTAAAAATAAAATAAAATGTGCAAACAGCTTTTCAATATAAATATTGGTGTTTATTTAAAGTGTAAAAATCACAATTATAAATTCGCAAAAGTGTATACAGGTGGCCCTCGTTTTACAACGGTTCAATTTACACCGTTTCAGAATAACAACCTTTTTTTTCAGTCATGTGACTGCTATTGAAAAGCATTGAGAAGCAGTGCATTATTTAAAATAGCCAGTAGGTGGAGCTGTCCACTTGTGTTACAGCAAAGCCAAGCAAGCTGAAATTAATCAGTTTAACCAGACCAGAGCTATCGAGCAGATTTCAAAGGAACAAGATCTTCCTGTCTATAAATCAGTCCAGATTGAAATGCATATAAAGAACTGCTTGCAGAAAAATGCAAGTGAAGTCTGTGTTGTGTGATTATTTTGTTAGGTTTATAATGCTGTTTAGCAAATGTTTTTGTTAATTTAACTTAGTTTAATGATATATTCTGTGTTGTGTGATTATTTTATTAGGTTTATAATGCTGTTTAGCATTTAAAGTCTTCATTTCAAAGCTTAAAAAATAATGTATTAGGTGTTACTTATGACAATTTTGAGAGGGGCCTGGAACCTATCTCCCTCACTTCCCATTGACTTACATTATAAACTGGGTTTCAATTTACAACGGTTTCGATTTACAACCATTCCTTCTGGAACCTAACCCCGGCGTAAACTGAGGGCTACCTGTATAACATAGGCAAGTGTTGTTGCAAACTCTATATAGAGTAAACAAACCCAGCTTGAATAAGCTAGATGGTAATTGGTTGCACACTTTGAAATGTGTTGCAAACTAGCTGCATCTTAATACATTGAGCAAAATACAATAAACACAGTAACAATAAAAACATACATTTAAAAGTATGAGTAAAAGTTAGCAGCAAGTCGCAACCTACTGGTCTGGCCAGACAATTCAAACAATATACTCACTACACATTTCTGGGTCACGCCCCTTCATCAGGTGTCACACGTAGTGATAAGGGCTGATGCTGTATCTGGTAGTTCCAACCCCTTCAAACAACTTAACATAACTACTTAACTTATAAATAAAGACACGACACAGATAGCTGGGATTTAAAGACCATAACGATGGTCACATTTATTAACTTGACTTCAACGGAAGTCATTCAAATATTTAACTTGTGGCGGCATTCGAGGCCTAGTAAACTATTAGCTCCATATGACAAGAGGTCGCAGCCAGATGTCGTGGAATAGCAAATGCCAAGGGTGGGCACAAATGTGGCCCCACCCCATTCCGTCTAGTAGGCGCGGACGTCCTAAAGGATCTTCAGCCAGCAGACCCGCGGGGCGGGGCCCCCCAGGTCACGACCTGAGGACATCACCCCCGCCCATTAGCCCGACTGTCACCTCTACAGACTCCGCCCTCAATTGTTGATGGCTACGACCTCCCGCCATTAGGAGATACGTGGATGTTATGATGCGCTTCAGCCTCTAAGGCACTGGTATGGCCAAGCCCTGCAGCAAGGCTCGCCCAGGAAGCGAATAAATTACGGCTAAGGTCTTACCAAGACTAGGTCAACTAACCCCATCCCTGCCTTTCGCATCTAAAGAACCAGCAACCCGTCCGGGAAGCCATCTGCCTGAATGACGCCTAAAAACTGTTGCAATAGCAATTACTTAATTAACCATTCAGCAATAGGGTTGGGAGGGAGGGAAACTTTCTCCTTGCAAAATCCCAGGTGGAAGAGGCCAGATTGTTCCAGAACTTCGTTTATATTAGGTGAGCCTAAGACCTCCCCTCACTTTGCAACATTGTTGCTGCTACACTACACTGGGATTTTCCACTAGCCTGTCAGCTCATCCCTTAACTCCATTACAGGAGACTCTGCTACCTTTCATTCCCCTAAGGGCTGATGCTGTATCTGGTAGTTCCAACCCCTTCAAACAACTTAACATAACTACTTAACTTATAAATAAAGACACGACACAGATAGCTGGGATTTAAAGACCATAACGATGGTCACATTTATTAACTTGACTTCAACGGAAGTCATTCAAATATTTAACTTGTGGCGGCATTCGAGGCCTAGTAAACTATTAGCTCCATATGACAAGAGGTCGCAGCCAGATGTCGTGGAATAGCAAATGCCAAGGGTGGGCACAAATGTGGCCCCACCCCATTCCGTCTAGTAGGCGCGGACGTCCTAAAGGATCTTCAGCCAGCAGACCCGCGGGGCGGGGCCCCCCAGGTCACGACCTGAGGACATCACCCCCGCCCATTAGCCCGACTGTCACCTCTACAGACTCCGCCCTCAATTGTTGATGGCTACGACCTCCCGCCACAAGAGACAGGCACTCCCACATAAACCGGGCTCTTGCCGCCACCCGCTAAATATTACTAACCAGAGCCGTTTTGAGGTCCACCAGGAAGATCGCCAGCCCTTCGTCGGACAGGTGCACCCCGTCCGGGCGATACAGCCCTTTTTTGTCCGCTGAGATCAGTTCATGGCGGACCACAAAACCCCCTACCTCTATTACTGCTCTACCCAGCTCCCTGTTAACTTTTTTCCTAACCCTATATGCTATCCTCGGTGTGGGGAAATATCTCCAACGCAGCCGGGGGATTATGTTGGACCAGGCCAGCCTAACCCCCGGAAACGTGGTACAGATCCACTTGACATCCGACCTCATCGCATTGATGAGATCTAGAGCAGGTGCACTCCCTATATCGTTTCCCCCCATGTGAAGGAGGATGATGTGGGGCTGTCCCCATCGATGTCTGGCATTCTGGAGGAGGGCAGGCAAACCATCCCACTGTAAGCCTCTACGGCCCAACCACCGTATTGATGCCTGAGACGTCGGAATCCCCAACTGCTGCCCCTCAGGAAGAGAATGGGCCTTCAGTGCCGCCCAGTGCACGTAGGAGTGCCCTATTATCCAGATACGAGAAGGACCTGTAGCCACACCTGAAAAACGGATTACATAGTCAATCACCTTAGACTAAAACTAAACAACACAACCAAACAAATGTAAAACGCCAGTTTCCTTCCTCCTACACCGAATACCCCCTAGGCTTCAGCCGGAGGGCGCACGTAAGACTTGTAACATTGGGACCTCCATCGGCCCAACTTCTGAATGCGATCTCCTTTCCAACCTAGCGCGGCCGCGCTGGTGGCAGCCCCTATTCGGAAGGAATGGGGGGTGATTCTACACTTCCCCAAACCTGCTGCAAGCGCTACCTTTCTGAGCACCGCTGCGAACTGGTACCGGGAGAGATTCGAACCGTCGGAATGCACTAAGAACTGGGCGGGGACCCGTGGTCGCTGCGCCATGTAGGCCCTTGTACTCACAACCGGGCAGACGCCTGATGCCGAGGGAGTCAGAGTGATCCACACCCCTTTCCCCTCCTGGTCAGTCTTCGAGTGCGGGATAAACAATAACAAATTATCGCCCGCCAGTTTGACATGAGCCAACTGCATACCCGTGTTAATAGCATCCTTTGAGGTTGCGACCAGCTCGCCCGGCCTGAGGGCCGCAAAGAACGCCAAGGAGAATACGCACTGAAACAGTTCTCTTTCGCCGGGTTCGACGCAAATGCCCTCGATTGCGTCCACCAGCCTGGCTAGCCTACAAAATGTGACAGGTTCGCGCGCATCTTTCGCTCTACCCTCGAGCCTTCCCCAGCCCTTAATCACTTGCTTCACCAGGAAACCTTTCGTGATATTGGGCCACTCTAGCATATTGCAAAAGAAGGAGATTGCAGCTATTCTATTGGATATAGCGCCCTTCGAAGTCCCTTGCCCATGTTTCTCTGCCAGCCACTCCAAGAACATATCCCTCGAGACCCTTTCCGGCGCTGCGCCTTGTGCGTAACAGTAACTTACCCACTCGCCCCAGTGCTGTGAATAAGCTCTCCACGTGTTCTGCGCCAGGGATGCCCTCACTAGGTGCCTTATGGACCTCCCTGCCCCGCCAACTGCCAGATAGAGTGGGGACAAGGTAAGCCAACTGCTGCTGCGTTAGGGGCCAGTCTGCGAAACTGTTCCCATTGGAACCTCGAGAGTGCGTCCGCCAGGGTGTTGTTGACCCCGGGAACGTGCCTCGCGGAAAACTGAATATTGTATTGCAAGCACCTCAGCACTAGCTGTCGCAAGTACCTAACAACTACCGGTGACGACGCGGACAACCTATTTATGGCGAAAACAACGCTAGCGTTGTCCGTCCAAAACACTATGTAGCGATCCTTTAACGCCGACCCCCAGAGCTCCATAGCCACAACTATGGGAAAGAGCTCCAGAAGTGTCAAGTTCCTTGTCAGTCCTGCTCGGACCCATGCCAAGGGCCATGGCTCAGCGCTCCATTGCCCATCCAAATAGGCGCCATAACCTGCTGCTCCAGCTGCATCCGTCAGCAGGTGCACTGTCTGACTGGAAACCCTAGGAGCGCGCCACAGCAGTGTTCCATTGAAGTCTTGCAGGAAGAGTTCCCATACCTTCAGATCTTCCCGCATGTCTTCCGAAACCGACACTTTACGTGTGCCGTGCGGATTGGAAAGTAAAGCCTCCATCCTCCTGTTAAACACGCGACCCATGGGTATAATTTTGCACGCAAAATTGAGTAAGCCTAGCACGGACTGAAGCTCCCTCAGGGGCATGCTCTTCGCTGCCCTGGCTTTGCGCACCGCCGCGAGCATTGCTTCCACCTTATCGGCTGGGAGACGACATAGCCTTGCAGCAGTGTCAATTTCGATCCCCAAGTACGTGAGTCTTGTACAGGGGCCCTGTGTTTTTTCCTCAGCCAGTGGCACTCCAAATTTCGACATTAGCGTACGCATTACTGCGATCAGTCGATCGCATTCGCGAGTGTCCGCGGTGCCAACCAGCAGGAAGTCGTCCAGATAATGAGCGACTATTCCCCCGCCGGCCTCCGTGATGATGGCCCAGTGCAAGAATGAGCTAAACTCTTCAAAATAAGCACACGATAGCGAGCAACCCATGGGCAAACATTTGTCTACAAAATAATTCCCCTCGAATTTACACCCCATCAGTCTGAAAGACGCTGGGTGTATGGGGAGTAACCGAAAGGCAGATTCGATGTCCATTTTGGCTAGCAGCACGCCCGGACCCGCCGCCAACACTAATTCCAACGCCTGGTCAAACGATTGGTAAGACACCGAGCTTATCATTGGGTCTATTGCGTCATTGACAGAACCCCCTTTCGGGTAGGACAAATGCTGAATCAGGCGGAACTTCCCTGGTTCCTTTTTGGGAACCACCCCTAAAGGGGAAATAACTAGGTCAGGGATGGGAGCTTGGTCAAATGGACCAGCAAATCTTCCCAGAGCAATTTCTTTGCTCAGTTTCGCCCTAACTTCACCCGGCATTTCGTAAGCCGACTTCAGATTCTTGTGCGACGAGGACCCCGTTACCAACCCCAATGTTGGTATCTTGAAACCTTCGCCAATCCCCGCTAGTAGGTTGGCAGCCGACACCCTGTCTGGGTAGGCCGCCAGCCAAGGTCTAATGGCGTCCAGCTTCAGGGGTGTTGGAGCCCTTTTGTCCAGCCCCCCCCGATTTTGCCCCACGGAAAGCTCCTCCGTCCCTCCGCTTCGGGCATTCAACACCTGGGTGTTGACCGCTGCAGTACATGCAAGCGTGCCGAAAGGAACAGGAAGCTCCTTTGTCACACTGCTTCTCATTGTATTTCCAGCACTCCCTGCCTCTCCGCTTGATGGGGCCCGTTGGCCTCTGGGGCCCTGACCGCAGCAAGGGAGCTCCTGCCCCCCCCTTTTCCGGTATGAGCAGGGACCACAGGTCCAAGTCTTTTACCCCAAAGTTCAAGACCGGGTTATCGACCATCTTCCGCCTAAATTCGCTATCATAAGCACGCCACATGCCTTCCCCATATCTATTATAGATACATTCAATGATTTCCGCGTACTTAATTACATCGACCGCGGCCTCCGGCCTCTGTTCGATGTAGCAGGAGGAGAATACCCTAAAGCACTTCCTCCACTCCTCAAATGTATCTGGGCGCTGGATCTTCTTTGGCCCAGTCCCATCCTCACTACGCTCTTTATCTCGCTGTGCCTCAAGGGACAGCTCGAACATATTGACGTATTTATGATCGCGGATTTTTTGTACCGTCTTGGGCTTGAGATGTGCATGGAGGCAGTGGATCTTGCAGGGATAAGAGTCTCCCTGCAATGCCACCCTCCTGGTACTGACTGACATGTCCTGCAGCTGCGCAACGCTCTCGCTTCCCTGGCCACTGCCCTTGGATATTGTCGCCGTGCTTTGCCCCGCTAACGGCGCAGCCTGCTCCATGTTACCTAAACCTCTAGCCTGATTACGCTCAGCCACCAATAGCCTTAACATTTTGAACATGCGACGCTGCCCCTTACTGTTAAGCCCTAATTTCCTCCCACCATCTGAGTCTGAATCAGTGCTATAGTCGGTGTCAGTAATGCGTGACAAATTAAATACATTTCTCTCACCAACTGCCGATGTTGACGGGGTAGATGTTCCTGGTGCAGCTGCCGCTGATCCGCCTGCTGGCTGTACAGATAGTCCTACTCCCGTTGTACCCGGGCCCTCTGTCCTCTGCGGTGTAGGCACCATGTCCTGTGGGGGAGAAACAAACGAGAGGGGAGTATCCAGGCCAGCCGTGTGTCCCCCTTGACTGCCGCCCCCAATCGGGGTAGAAGTACTGCCCCCGGCCCTGTCTGGGACCCCTCTAGCCCTCTCGTCATTCATATCACCACTCCATTCATTCGCTGGCCCTGCCACATAGGGGGATTCTCTGACCACACGCTCCCTGACTGAATGAACGTTCTGAGCACCTGCCGCAACAAGCCCTTTGCCCCCTTGGACCCCTGCAGTTATTGTGCCTAGCGACTCGCCCTGTGCCCCATCAGTGGGCGCATTCACCCTTGTTTGGGGTACATAGTTGCTGCCGGCACCCCCCCTGTGATACCACTGGCGCTCCAGCAATGCGCTTCTAGCTCTCCCATAAGCCTGCTTGCTAACACTGGAACCCCTGAGCCTCCCTCTCTGCGCGCCGCGGCCTCTCTGTAAGGGACTTGCTCTGTTTGCATTGCTAGCTATTGCATAGTGTCGCGCAGCGGAGCAGGCCCGCCCGGATACTCCCCCCTCACCTGTGGAGAGTACCCGGCTAGGCCTCTTGCGCGCTCGCTGGATGTGCCGCTCTGATCCAGGTTCCGGCCGTGTGACTACCGCGGCGCCGGAAGTGACGTCACGCGTGTCACCTGACCGGCCGGAAATGGACGCGGCGGACGCAAGGCCGCAACCGGAGCCTGCACTGGTAGTTGCAGGCTCCGACTGAGCCACCAATGATAGCGGCGGTCCGGTGAGTGGGCGAGGACCAGCAGGCCCCGCTCCAGTAACCGACTGAGCCACCAATGAGGCATCCGTGCCGGGCCCTAGGGACCCGGCCGGATGATTTACCATACTGGGCCCTGCCTGATGAGGGTTCCCAGGCCCCCGGCCCAATTGAGGGGGATAATGAGGGGCGGTAGGCCCCGGTTCCACCCGGCTTGCCACCGGAGGCAGAACGGCGGCCGTGAGGGCCTTAAACATGCCCACTATGGCCGCCGCCGCCTCCGGCGACATTCCGGAGGCCGTAAGGGCCCCCAGGCCTGCCTCCAAAGCCGTGTCTAGGCCGGATGGGCCAGCGCTCACTGCACCCGCCTGTCCCGCAACCATCACAGTACCGGGCCCGGCGGGTGCGAGTTCAGGGGCTGGGGGGTTAGTGACCGCAACATTAGGAGTTAAAGCAGATGATACTGGCCTTGTTTTCTCCGGTGTTGGTGGCACCACATCCTCATCCTCCTCTTCAATTACAGGTGCACTCCTCAAGGATCTCCCAGGGGACTCCCTGAAGCGAATGGGCACCGCAGCACTTCTCTTAGATCTAGACATTTTCGCTTGAAGAATGGCAAAACTTTCTCCTTGCAAAATCCCAGGTGGAAGAGGCCAGATTGTTCCAGAACTTCGTTTATATTAGGTGAGCCTAAGACCTCCCCTCACTTTGCAACATTGTTGCTGCTACACTACACTGGGATTTTCCACTAGCCTGTCAGCTCATCCCTTAACTCCATTACAGGAGACTCTGCTACCTTTCATTCCCCGTATATTGTTTGAGTTGATGATCTGAGCTGCTGCATTATTTAAAATGTGGGTGCAATGACAATATCTAGCTATGCTTCACATGCACGTGCAGAGAAAAATGTTAACACTAAAACAGTTATAACTTTTACTAGAAGCATTTTTGCTAATACATGTATATTGCAAATATCATTCTATTCAAATATGTAATTAATCTATGTGCATTTACATTTTGACTGGAATGTCCCTTTAAGCACTCAATTGCCTATATGCTACCATTTGAGCAGGTGTTATTGTGAGTGGAATTGCAATAAAATATAACTTGTATTAGAGCAAGATTTAAAAAAAAAATGGAAAAGATTAAAACCACAAGGAAACACAATTTGAAAGAGGAAACTCTAATCATTCGATTAATACACTATAAGGTAGGGGAGGTGATGTCTTTTTACATGGCCTAGGCTGTATTGTTAATCCATGGTCATGAAGTTATCCAATTGAATATTAGAGACAAACTAAGTATAATGCTTATCGTCCCACTAATATGGTTAATGATATAATATTAGCGCATATACTCTCTTCATATAGTGTTGAATGAATACACTGTTGTATTGCTAATAAAAAGTCTGAGGGACTAATAAAAAACATACATAAAAATAGTGTCTAAATTAATTCAAAAAGTGAATATTGCATAACCTCCTTACTACCTAAATAAATAATAACCTATCAGTTAGGAAACCTCTTATCAGCCATATTGATTGTCCGTTTGTAACATTATATTTGCATGTCACACATAAACACTCTATATTAGCTTATAAATAAAGCTAGTTTTCTGAAAATGACTAACAATTAACTTCAAATAGAATGGACCGATGTGCTGCCAACGTTAACTTGCTTTTAAAACAAAAATGAAGAGACTATTTCACTCTCCTCCCTCCCCTGACATGTTTTGCCGTGAACTGGCTTTATCAAAGGGTGCTGATGTGCCGCTATGGCGGGTATTTATGTCTATTTGCAACTCCGCCCATTCTTTGTGACGCTTCTGAGTAGAGACCAATCAAGTCTCTTAAGCATCAACCAATCTCAACATTAGTCTAATTTCCTATTGGAGTGAAAGAATAGTTGAAGTTATGTATCAATTGTATTTAAATGTACCAAACGGTATGGTGTTTAAGATTTTTAATATATTTGATTTTCTATATTATTATTCTGCTGCTTCTATTGTGCTTTTGAATTAAATTGATTAATAATTGAACTTAGTGGCTATAAATGAAAAGAATAAGTGAAAAAATTAAATAAAACATGCTGGAAATTCTGTGTGTGACAGTGAATAATAAAAATGTATTAAGTTCATAAAGGGTAAATAAATAAATGTTGTGAGGAGCATATACATGCTATCAAGATTATATTCTTGTGGGTGATGTAGTTAGGTATTATTTGTTGTTATAGTATGATACCTTATATTATAATTAAAGTGAAAACATTGTTTAAATTTAATATAAAAATTTAACATTGTGTGATATAAGGTGAACAGTGCTATACTTACAATTTGATATTGTGTGAAAATACAATTAGTGAAATAGATAGATGTGACGTGAAATTAATTTATTAAATATTAATCATCATATAGATACCGCTGAAGCTTGGTAAATATCAATTGACTTACAAATATTGTTTAATTTTTAATCTGATAATATTATTAAATTTTAATATTAAATAGTATTTGATACATATTATTCTTAATATTTCATCCATTACATTCTAGTAGATTCTTATTATTTGATAGTTTATTTAAATGCTTGTTGACATAATGCATACAGATTATATTTATTCACTAGTAGTCTGTCCATATTTCAGGTTCTTACTTCATATATGTATGGATAGTAAGGATTTTTTTCTATAATATTTATTAAATATTATTATATTGGGTCATCAATAGATTATGTGTATTCCTGAATGTAACCTTTTATGGATATTAGTGTATTCATCATGTGTTTTTTTAACTTTATATTCCTTCATGTCATTAATTTATGTCATGTACTGTTCTTGATATTCATATTTTGAAGGTATTTACTATTTACATTTCAGTTTTTAGTCATGGTAGTTTTTCTATTGACACCCAACTGTTATTGTGATGTATTGTATCCTATACTATAGGTAAGGATTAATGAATTATTCATTATCTATCCTTTACTTTAATATCCAATAGAGAGTCTTAAATTGAATATGTTTTTTATAAGTATGAAAAATAATTATTTTGTTCATTTAGACCATTTGGTTGAACTGAATTCAGTAAATATATCCATCTACTTTCTATTTGGAGTAACATCTTTTCCATGTCACCCCCTCTTATGCCTAAACTGACTGTTTGTATGCTGTGAAACTGTAGGTTGCTTATTTTGGATTCATGGGGGTCGATCCGAAATAAAGCGTCGCCCGCAAAAGCCGGCGACGCCAATATTTGCGCGGATTTGGTATCACATATACGGCGTAACCTAGAAGTTACGCGCGTATATTTCTGCCGTCGCCCGCAGTTTTTTGGGCCATAGGCAGGTATACCAAACCCGCGCAGTTTGGTATCCAATATGCAGCGTAAGGACTTACGTGGCGAAAATGGAGAAAACTTACTCCATTTTCACCTCGCCACAAAAAGCAGCCGTAAGAAGCCTTACGCTGACTATTGGAGCCCCGTAACTCCCTAAACTAACTAGAAAATAAACCTAACACCTAACGCATGCGCAATGTCTATCTCCCTGTCAACCGCGATCTGCTAAAATAAACCTAACACCTAACGCATGCGCAATGTCTATCTACCTGTCAACCGCGATCCCCCCCCCCCCCGAAATCCCTAATAAAGTTATTACCCCCTAAACCGCCGCTCCCGGACCCCGCCGCCATCTACATAAACTAACCCCCTACTGTGAGCCTCTAAAACCGCCGCCATCTACCTTATCTATCCCCTAATCTGACCCCTTACACCGCCGCCACCTATATAAAAATGATTAACCCCTAATGTAAGCCCCTTACACCGCCGCCATCTCTATTAAAATGATTAACCCCTAATTTAATCTACCTACCCCGCCACCAGCTATATTATCTATATTAACCCTAAGTATATTATAGTTAATATAGGTATTACATTATATATATTAACTATATTAACCCTAATTATATTAGGGTTAATATAGTTAATATAGTTACTATAGTATTTATATTAACTATATTAAATCTATCTAACCCTAACTAAATTTATATTAAATTAATCTAATTCATTTATAAACTAAAATGTTCCTATTTAAATCTAAATACTTACCTATAAAATAAACCCTAAGATAGCTACAATATAATTAATATTTACATTGTAGCTATGTTAGGGTTAATATTTATTTTACAGGTAAATTGTTAATTATTTTAACTAGGTATAATAGATATTAAATAGTTATTAACTATTTAATATCTACCTAGTTAAAATAATTACCCAATTACCTGTAAAATAAATCCTAACCTAAGTTACAAATACACCTACACTATCAATAAATTTAATAAACTACTAACATCTATCTAAAAATACAATTAAATTAACTAAACTAAATTACAAAAAATAAAAAAAAGATTACAAGATATTTAAGCTAATTACACCTATTCTAAGCCCCCTAATAAAATAATAAACCCCCAAAATAAAAAAAATTCCCTGCCCTATTCTAAATTCAACAAATTTCAAAGCTCTTTACCTTACCAGCCCTTAAAAGGGCCTTTTGTGGGGCATGCCCCAAAGAATTCAGCTCTTTTGCATACAAGAAATACAATACCCCCCCCCCCATTACAACCCACCACCCACATACCCCTATTCTAAACCCACCCAAACCCCCCTTAAAAAAGCCTAACACTACCCCCCTGAAGATCTCCCTACCTTGTCTTCACCACACCGGGCCGAACTCCTGATCCGATCCGGGCGATGTCTTCCTCCAAGCGGCAAAGAAGAATTCTTCCTCCGGCGATGTCTTCCTCCAAGCGGCAAAGAAGAATTCTTCCTCCGGCGACGTCTTCCTCCAAGCGGCAGCAAAGTCTTCATTCTTCCGGCGGCATCTTCAATCTTCTTTCTTCGCTCCGCCGCCGCGGAGCATCCATCCCGGCCGACTGCTGAACTTGGAATGATGTACCTTTAAATGACGTCATCCAAGATGGCGTCCGCCGAATTCCGATTGGCTGATAGGATTCTATCAGCCAATCGGAATTAAGTTAAAAAAATCTGATTGGCTGATTGAATCAGCCAATCAGATTCAAGTTCAATCCGATTGGCTGATCCAATCAGCCAATCAGATTGAGCTCGCATTCTATTGGCTGTTCCGATCTATTGGCTGTTTTTTAAGGGGGGTTTGGGTGGGTTTAGAATAGGGGTATGTGGGTGGTGGGTTGTAATGGGGGGGGGGGTATTGTATTTCTTGTATGCAAAAGAGCTGAATTCTTTGGGGCATGCCCCACAAAAGGCCCTTTTAAGGGCTGGTAAGGTAAAGAGCTTTGAAATTTGTTGAATTTAGAATAGGGCAGGGAATTTTTTTTATTTTGGGGGTTTATTATTTTATTAGGGGGCTTAGAATAGGTGTAATTAGCTTAAATATCTTGTAATCTTTTTTTTATTTTTTGTAATTTAGTGTTTGTTTTTTTTTGTAATTTAGTTTAGTTAATTTAATTGTATTTTTAGATAGATGTTTGTAGTTTATTAAATTTATTGATAGTGTAGGTGTATTTGTAACTTATGTTAGGATTTATTTTACAGGTAATTGGGTAATTATTTTAACTAGGTAGATATTAAATAGTTAATAACTATTTAATATCTATTATACCTAGTTAAAATAATTAACAATTTACCTGTAAAATAAATATTAACCCTAACATAGCTACAATGTAATTATTAATTATATTGTAGCTATCTTAGGGTTTATTTTATAGGTAAGTATTTAGATTTAAATAGGAACATTTTAGTTTATAAATGAATTAGATTAATTTAATATAAATTTAGTTAGGGTTAGATAGAGTTAATATAGTTAATATAAATACTATAGTAACTATATTAACCCTAATATAATTAGGGTTAATATAGTTAATATATATAATGTAATACCTATATTAACTATAATATACTTAGGGTTACTATAGATAATATAGCTGGCGGCGGGGTAGGTAGATTAAATTAGGGGTTAATCATTTTAATAGAGATGGCGGCGGTGTAAGGGGCTTACATTAGGGGTTAATAATTTTAATATAGATGGCGGCGGTGTTAGGGGCTCACTTTAGGGGGTTATAGATATAATATAGCTGGCGGCGGGGTACGGGAGCGGCGGTTTAGGGGTTAATACATATTTTATTGTTAGGCTAGTGAGGGGGGATAGCGGATAGAGGGTTAGACAGTGCGGGCTATGTTAGGGAGGCGTGTTAGACAGTGCGGGCTATGTTAGGGAGGCGTGTTAGACAGTGCGGGTGTTTTAGACTTTAGTCAGGTTTTATAGGCGCCGGCAGTTTCTAACGTGGCGCAAGTCACTGGCGACGCCAGAAATTTGTACTTACGCAGATTTCTGGACATCGCTGGTTTGTCAGACTTACGGCACGTTAGCATCTGACGGCGACCTATATGGGATGGCTCGAGTTGCGAGCTGAAACTGCGGGCGACGCCGGTTCCCTCGCTTGCGCCGCAAACTGCGATCGATATCGGATCGCGCCCATGGTATCTGTGAAAATGGTAAGTTACTGACGTTATAGTTTTGCCCTTTTCAAGATCTTTGGCCGCATTTTTAATATTCCATAAATGTTCCTGTAATTTGGTGTGCAGTTTTCGTGATGTCATACCAACGTAAACTTTTGGGCTATTGTATTTCAGAACATAAATTACTCCTGTTGTATTGCAGCTTATATAAGATCTGATATTATGTTTTTTTGCCAAATCTATCATAGATTGATGGGGTTTTTATCATATGCTTACAGGTTGAACAGAATCCACAAGCATAAGAACCTTGTGTTGTTCTAGTATTCATTGTTTTTGACAAAATGACTAGGACTTTATAAGTCTTTCAAGTTTTTAGTTATTCTATAGCTTATTTCAACTTTACTTCCTATTATATGTATTTTTATAAAGCTATTTCTAGTATAATAACATATGAAAACTTGCTGAACTAGTTATATTAATGCAAAGCAATAGGAGAATGCTATTAACCCCTTAATGACCAGACCATTTTTCAATTTTCTTACCCTTAATGACAATGGCTATTTTTACATTTCTGCTGTGTTTTGTGTTTAGCTGTAATTTTCCTCTTATTCATTTACTGCACCCACACATATTATATACTGTTTTTCTCGCCATTAAATGGACTTTCTAAAGATACCATTAGTTTCATCATATCTTATAATTTCCTATAAAAAAATTATAAAATATGAGGAAAAAATGGAAAAAAACACACTTTTTCTAACTTTGACCCCCAAAATCTGTTACACATCTACAATCTTTGAAAAAAGGAAGGGTTGGGAAACACTGGGTGAGAGGCTGGTAGTCAACTAAAGAGGGACTAAACCTCAGCTGATAACAATATAAATAGTAAAGCTTTTCTGAATAATATCAATAAAATGTAGAAAGCACACTGCAATACAGCAAATCAGTGTCCTGTTATAAAGAGTGACATAAAGATGTATAGCGAGCACTTAGTCCAACTCGCTGCAATCATAGAAAAGAGCAAAAGGGATTCACCCCAATAACACCACATTTAACGTCAAGCAGAAATATTAAAGCCGGTATTTACCTTCGGCCGAGCTTCTTGCTCTATATCGATTGATGGCGCTTTTTCCTAGGCATCTGGGGAACAGAATCAACCAGCGTGTGGAAACTCTGATTGCTCTTCGTAGCCAAGGGGCTGATCCGGAGGTGTGTGTGTGTGGTCTGGCCAATCACAAACCAGGTGTGTGCAGCATCACTCGTCACAAGAACCCATCCGCCAATGACAGGCAGGGAATCACGGAATCAGACCCAATCACCATCAAGATCCACAGACCGAAGGTAGCGATGCTGGATGCGGCTAATGCAGGTGCAGTGGAACACAGCTGATATCCGGAAGCCACAGTCTCTGCTTATTCTGGCCGTAAGTAAGCAGGACATCAAGGATAGCAGAGACTGTTCTTTAAAATTTCAAAACTTTATTCATGCATCAATTAAAAAGTAGCGGAGGCACCTTCCAGCAGGACATAGAGACACAAATCCCACAGGAGACAAGCTTACGCGTTTCGGCTAAAGAGCCTTATTCATAGCTGTATTACCTGAACCAAAACTACACCTTTAAAAATGAGGCCTGAGCTCTCCATTGGTTAATAAAATAAGGGGTGGGTGTGTCACATAATCGTTAATATTAACATATTAATGCCATGCTTATTTTACAGATACTTTCTATAAATGGTCATTTTAAACTCTAAAAGCCCATATAGATTGAACACAGGGAATAATATCTATAGTGAAATTACAATATTTGTGATTCTCTTATCATACTGACAAAGAATAATTTAGTAAACCGCCACTGAATACATTTTTGGTGATCAATTTTGCACAGGTGAACAAAAAGTATATGTCCATACATATATACAATGAAAAACTGAGGATTAGGAGTGGAGGGCCATGAGATAATTAAAATCTGTACATGCATATGCAGGTGATGAAAATCTTAATAATAGCTTGAATATAATTCCAAATTGCATTTACATTACTTTTAGTGTGAGGTAAATGATCTACATATATCTGTACTATTTTAAATGCAAAATAGAGGTGGGTTTAGGCATAACTTATTAGCAAGCCAAGTATTATACACCATTGCAAAGATAGAAAAAGCAAAGGGAATATATAATCAATTAGATAAATTAAATAAGTAAATAAATACATAACCCATCTTCGTATGAGTCACCCACAAATAACATATCAATTCTAGTCAATCTCATGAAAATACAAAAAGTGGGCATTTACATCATAGGTATAGAATTGTAATATTAAATTACATTTTATGGAGAACATAGGTGATATCAAAATATCAATATATATATATATATATATATAGAAAAACATTATATCATCCCGCAGCTCCAGAAAAAAGAGAAATATTGTAAAGAGTCTTTTTTTCTTAAAAGCAAAAATAAGTTTTATTTCCAAAAATGTTAAAAAGAAGCATGTAAAAACATGTAAACCATATAGGCTAGTCGCAGGCCTGCAACAAGGTGTTCAGAACCCAACGCCAAACATGTTTCGGGCCTAGCTTCAGCCCTTGTTCACTGGCATGATTTGGGTTCACACCTGCTAGTGCTATTTAAGGATAAGGTACTTAAAATGATTGCAGGCACCTGTACAATGTTAACTCTTTATGTGATCTTAAATATATGACAATAAATAATACTAGTGCAAGTTACCTTATACCTATACCTTTTAAATTTAGAGAATAATTTCAAACAATATTACAACTAGATTTAGAATATTATATTTTAAATATATTATATAAAGTATACTCTCTGATGAATTTTGTAGAATCAGTAAAATAAATCTACATCCATAATTGAATTTAGACCAGAGGGGTGTTTTGTCTGTAAATTAAAGATCCAAAACACTTCTCTCTGGTCCAAACGTCTTTCCCTGTCTCCTCCTATATATATAAAGCACTGGATGATCATAAATACAAGATTGTCATTCCCAATAGTTTATCAGATCATACTCTGAGTTGAAGCCAGACAGAATTTTAGTCTGGAGGGTAAAGATCCAAAACATTTCTTGTTTGCTTAGCAGCTTGGTCCTATCCCCCCCGCTTCTAGGGGGTGCTACCCTCTCAATGGCTTGCCACCTCAGAGTATGAGTATCTGAGTTATCGTTTACATTAGCAAAGTGTTGGACCAATGGAGTTTTAGATTTACCAATGGTGATCGTTGATAAATGTTCACGTATTCTTGAATTGATATCTCTAGTGGTCATCCCTACGTACTGGAGATGGCACGAAACACATGTCAGAATATATATGACAAAGTTAGATCTACAATTCAAACATGACTTTATGGAAAATTGTGCACCTGTGGTTTCCAACTTCTGATACAATCACTGATTCACATAGTCGGCATCTGTTACTACCACATTTAAACATGCCCCTATGAATAAGCCAAGAACTACCATGTGAGGGTTCAGTAGGTAACTGTGAGGGAGAGACCAGATTGCCAAGTGTCATCGATTTCCTATAAGAACACCTAATACCATTGTTAACACATTTGACTAAACCATCATCGGCTGCTAACATATTAAAGTGTTTCTTGACTATTTTGCATATCTCATTATACTGGTCACTATAAGTTGTAACAAAGGTAACACCATCATGCCTATCTTTGTTTTTAGATCCTTGTTTTGTCTGCAATAGAGACTTTCTGCTTAAAGCCCTGGTCTCCTTTTCAGCTCTATTGATAATATGAGGTGGATAACCTCTTTGCAATAGGCGATTTCTTAGAGACAGAGATTCCATTTCAAAAGTATCAGTATCTGAACAATTACATTTAAGCCTGACAAATTGGCCTTTGGCCACCGCATACGGGACATGACGGGGGTGACAGCTCTTCACATGCAATACGGTATTACCCGCTATTGGTTTCCTGAAAATATTTGTCACAATACTCCCCTCATTGTCACCTGTAAGGGTCAGGTCAAGGAAATTAATGCTCCTAGTGTCAGTTTCATAAGTGAAACACAGGCCACAATCATTGTTATTCAGATATTGAATAAACTGTTCGATGGTGCCCATGGGTCCACTCCAAATGAGCAACAGATCGTCGATGAAGCGTTTGTAAAATACAATAAATTCCCTGAAGGGGTCCATATCCCCAAAGATGTGGGACTGCTCCCACCAACCCATGAAAAGGTTGACGAATTAGGGAGCAAACTTGGCTCCCATAGCGGTCCCACATCTCTGGAGATAAAAGACCCCCTCAAAGGAAAAATAATTGTGAGTAAGCAGAAAAGAAGTGACCTGTATAATATAATTCTTCAATTCCAAAGTGTAAACAGAATCCCTGTCAAGGATGAACCTTATGGCTTGTAGCCCTTTACTATGTGGAATTGAAGAATACAAAGCGGTCACATCAATGGTCAACCAAGAATATACATTAGAATCCCACAATATATTCTTAACCAAATTAAGTACATGTTTGGTGTCTTTCAAAAAGCTAGGTAGCTTTAATACAAACTGGTTCAGGATCCCATCTAACCATTCGGACAAGTGTTCAAAAAGTGAGCCGATGCCACTAGCAATAGGACGGCCTTTTACATTTATTGTACTTTTATGCACTTTCGGCAAATGATGAAAGATGGGAACCACTGGTTTGTCCACCATCAGATAGTCAAAGGGGTCTCTGTCAAAAAAGCCGTTATCCAAACCTTCATCAAGTAAGTGGGACAACTGTCTCTGATATTTAGTGGTAGGGTCTCCTGGGAGTATGTCATAGGTCTCAAAGTCATGTAATTGGCATAATTGCTCATCAACATAATATTGTCTATTCAAGACAACCACAGAACCACCCTTGTCCGCACTCTTTATCACGATATTGGGATTGGCCTTTAGCTCCCTAATAGCCTGTCTCTGTTTGTACGTGACATTCTTAGGGGTCTCATCAGTAGTGTAATTCAATGCCCGCAAATCATTTTCAACTCTCTTATAGAACGTTTCTAATGTAACACCTCGATTTTATATGGGATAAAAATTGGAAGGGTTCTTATATCCCTTCACACAATTCACCTCTTCTGAGGGAGTAATCAGTAAAGAATTTTCATGCATTAAGTCATCCATAGTGGTTACATCACAAAGTTCTCTAAATGAGAGTGCCAATTGTGTAGATTCATAATCATTAGACAAAACAGCAGGCTCTTCATGCCTGTCACTATCTAAATGAGAAAAATGTTTACGCAAAGTTATATTCCGTATTAAACGATTGACATCTAATATGGTGGAAAAAAAGGTTAAACCTGGAACTAGGCGCAAAACCAAGCCCCAAACTTACAACACTTTGTTGTGCTTCAGTTAAAGGATAATCTGACAGATTAATTATATTGTGGGTTTGTACTTTGATTGAGGTTTGCTCCCCCTCAGTTGATTCCTGTCCTGTTGTGTCACATTCACTCCCCCCACCCCCTTCGGCTCCAGGGGCATGGAAAAAACCTGCTCAATGGTGTCTTGTGTGCTAGGTGCATCTATTATCTGCTGTGTATTTGAAGGGACATATTTAGAGCCTGCATTTACTCTACCTTGTGTTTGTGCTGTCTTAGTTCTTACTGCTAAGTCAACTGTTTGTTGTTGGGGGATGGTATGAGAGGCTGATCCTGAGCCCAAACTTGAGTTATTAACCTTCAGGATCCCTTGTCTATTCCCTTGTGCTGAATATTCCCCAGAAGACAAATAATCGTCCCCTGATTCAGCATCAGTGTCTGAAAAAGTAACAGATTTATTAGTAGTTTGGCTGTTATAATTACCACCTCTACCACCTCTCCTTCTACCTCTATCTCGTCTGTTCCTAGATCTATTTCTTCCCCTATATGATTGTGGTCTCCTAAGGGTAGTTCTATCCTTACGATTCCATACAAAAACACAATTATTATCATAATCTGATTGATCTCGCACATACTTAGAGTGCTTGGTCTCTATAATGGAATTTCTTGCTTCTGCCACAGTTTTCTGTAAAAGAATATCAAATTTCCCATAATCAACATCCATTAACATCCATTAATCTGTTGTTCATTTTTGATTGTAAAATATCAATGTCATTCCTAGTTGATATAAGGCATGCATTCTTAAAGGTAACCAAAAGCAACATTAACCTTACAGAGCATTCATTAAGAATATCATTCCATGAGTTAACAAAGTCAATATCATTATCATTAACTTCAAAGGTGGGGTATTTGTTAATCCTTAGACCCCTTGGGACAATTTTCAACTTTAAATAGCGCTCAATAGTCCATATGTCCCATTGTAGCCTTTGTTCCCTTATGAGTAACTTTTCCATTTCATCAAACAAATGTTGGCTACGAAGAGCAATCAGAGTTTCCACACGCTGGTTGATTCTGTTCCCCAGACGCCTAGGAAAAAGCGCCATCAAGCGATATAGAGCAAGAAGCTCGGCCGAAGGTAAATACCGGCTTTAATATTTCTGCTTGACGTAATATGTAGTGTGATTGGGGTGAATCCCTTTTGCTCTTTTCTACGATTGCCGCGAGTTGGACTAAGTGCTCACTATACATGTGTATGTCACTCCTTATACCAGGACACTGATTTGCTGTATTGCAGTGTACTTTCTACGTTTTATTGATATTATTCAGAAAAGCTTTACTATTTATATTGTTATCAGCTGAAGTTTAGTCCCTCTTTAGTTGACTACCAGCCTCTCACCCAGTGTTTCCAAACCCTTCCTTTTTTCAAAGATATATTTCCTGGCAGCACTAGGAATCACTGAGGTTGAGGTTGTGCTGGTGGGAGCAGTTATGATGGAAGGCACCCTGTTTTATTCTCTAATGCCCGTTGCATCAAGGGACTGTCAAGGTGGAGATGTGGAGAAAGTGTGTTCTACAGCTAAAAATAATTATTCCCTGGGACATTTGTTTGATGAAATGGAAAAGTTACTCATAAGGGAACAAAGGCTACAATGGGACATATGGACTATTGAGCGCTATTTAAAGTTGAAAATAGTCCCAAGGGGTCTAAGGATTAACAAATATCCTACCTTTGAAGTTAATGATAATGATATTGACTTCATGGAATGATATGAACTCATGGAATGATATTCTTAATGAATGCTCTGTAAGGTTAATGTTGCTTTTGGTTACCTTTAAGAATGCATGCCTTATATCAACTAGGAATGACATTGATATTTTACAATCAGAAATGAACAACAGATTAATGGATGTTGATTATGGGAAATTTGATATTCTTTTACAGAAAACTGTGGCAGAAACAAGAAATTCCATTATAGAGACCAAGCACTCTAAGTATGTGCGAGATCAATCAGATTATGATAATAATTTGGTTTTTGTATGGAATCGTAAGGATAGAATTACCCTTAGGAGACAACAATCATATAAGGGAAGAAATAGATCTAGGAACAGACAAGGTAGAGGGAGAGGTGGTAGAGGTGGTAATTATAACATCCAAACTACTAATAAATCTGTTACTTTTTCAGACACTGATGCTGAATCAGGGGACGATTATTTGTCTTCTGGGGAAAATTCAGCACAAGGGAATAGACAAGGGATCCTGAAGGTTAATAACTCAAGTTTGGGCTCAGGATCAGCCTCTCATACCATCCCCCAACAACAAACAGTTGACTTAGCAGTAAGAACAGACGGCTAGATTTAGAGTTTTGTCTGTAACGATCCGCGTAGCTAACGCTGGCTTTTTTCTGGCCACACCTTTAAAATAACTCTGGTATTGAGAGTCCACAGAATGGCTGCGTTAGGCTCCAAAAAAGGAGCGTAGAGCATATTTAACGCAACTTCAACTCTCGATACCAGAGTTGCTTACGAACGCGGCCAGCCTCAAAAACGTGCTTGTGCACGATTCCCCCATAGGAAACAATGGGGCTGTTTTAGCCAAAAAAAACCCTAACACCTGCAAAAAAGCCGCGTTCAGCTCCTAACGCAGCCCCATTGTTGTCTATGGGGAAACACTTCCTACATCTGCACCTAACACCCTAACATGTACCCCGAGTCTAAACACCCCTAACCTTACACTTATTAACCCCTATTCTGCCGCCCCCGCTATCGCTGACCACTGCATATTATTTTTAACCCCTAATCTGCCGCTCCGTAAACCGCCGCTACTTACATTATCCCTATGTACCCCTAATCTGCTGCCCCTAACACCGC
The DNA here is from genome assembly GCF_027579735.1 of Bombina bombina. NCBI lineage: Eukaryota > Metazoa > Chordata > Amphibia > Anura > Bombinatoridae > Bombina > Bombina bombina. The sequence continues at coordinate 121,679,199 of NC_069501.1, forward strand.
CGACCCCTATATTATATTTATTAACCCCTAATCTGCCCCCCACAACGTCTCCTCCACCTGCCTACACTTATTAACCCCTAATCTGCCGAGCGGACCGAACCGCTATTATAATAAAGTTATTAACCCCTAATCCGCCTCACTAACCCTATAATAAATAGTATTAACCCCTAATCTGCCCTCCCTAACATCGCCGACACCTAACTTCAAACATTAACCCCTAATCTGCCGACTGGAGAACACCGCTATTCTAATAAATGTATTAACCCCTAAAGCTAAGTCTAACCCTAACACTAACACCCCCCTAACTTAAATATAATTTTAATCTAACGAAATTAATTAACTCTTATTAAATAAATTATTCCTATTTAAAGCTAAATACTTACCTGTAAAATAAATCCTAATATAGCTACATTATAAATTATAATTATATTATAGCTATTTTATGATTAATATTTATTTTACAGGTAACTTTGTATTTATTTTAACCAGGTACAATAGCTATTAAATAGTTAAGAACTATTAAATAGCTAAAATAGTTAAAATAATTACAAAATTACCTGTAAAATAAATCCTAACCTAAGTTACAATTAAACCTAACACTACACTATCAATAAATAAATTAAATAAAATACCTACAATTACCTACAATTAAACCTAACACTACACTATCAATAAATTAATTAAATACAATACCTACAAATAACTACAATGAAATAAACTAACTAAAGTACAAAAAATAAAAAAGAACTAAGTTACAAAAAATACAAAAATATTTACAAACATAAGAAAAATATTACAACAATTTTAAACTAATTACACCTACTCTAAGCCCCCTAATAAAATAACAAAGCCCCCCAAAATAAAAAAATGCCCTACCCTATTCTAAATTACTAAAGTTCAAAGCTCTTTTACCTTACCAGCCCTGAACAGGGCCCTTTGCGGGGCATGCCCCAAGAAATTCAGCTCTTTTTCCTGTAAAAAAACACATACAATACCCCACCCCCAACATTACAACCCACCACCCACATACCCCTAATCTAACCCAAACCCCCCTTAAATAAACCTAACACTAAGCCCCTGAAGATCTTCCTACCTTATCTTCACCATACCAGGTATCACCGATCCGTCCTGGCTCCGATATCTTCATCATGAATCAAGTTAAATGACATCATCCAAGATGGCGTCCCTCGAATTCCGATTGGCTGATAGGATTCTATCAGCCAATCGGAATTAAGGTAGGAAAATTCTGATTGGCTGATGGAATCAGCCAATCAGAATCAAGTTCAATCCGATTGGCTGATCCGATCAGCCAATCAGATTGAGCTTGCATTCTATTGGCTGATCGGAACAGCCAATAGAATGCGAGCTCAATCTGATTGGCTGATCGAATCAGCCTATCGGATTGAACTTGATTCATGATGAAGATATCGGAGCCAGGACGGATCGGTGATACCTGGTATGGTGAAGATAAGGTAGGAAGATCTTCAGGGGCTTAGTGTTAGGTTTATTTAAGGGGGGTTTGGGTTAGATTAGGGGTATGTGGGTGGTGGGTTGTAATGTTGGGGGTGGGGTATTGTATGTGTTTTTTTACAGGAAAAAGAGCTGAATTTCTTGGGGCATGCCCCGCAAAGGGCCCTGTTCAGGGCTGGTAAGGTAAAAGAGCTTTGAACTTTAGTAATTTAGAATAGGGTAGGGCATTTTTTTATTTTGGGGGGCTTTGTTATTTTATTAGGGGGCTTAGAGTAGGTGTAATTAGTTTAAAATTGTTGTAATATTTTTCTTATGTTTGTAAATATTTTTTGTAACTTAGTTCTTTTTTATTTTTTGTACTTTAGTTAGTTTATTTCATTGTGGTTATTTGTAGGTATTGTATTTAATTAATTTATTGATAGTGTAGTGTTAGGTTTAATTGTAGGTAATTGTAGGTATTTTATTTAATTAATTTATTGATAGTGTAGTGTTAGGTTTAATTGTAACTTAGGTTAGGATTTATTTTACAGGTAATTTTGTAATTATTTTAACTATTTTAGCTATTAAATAGTTCTTAACTATTTAATAGCTATTGTACCTGGTTAAAATAAATACAAAGTTACCTGTAAAATAAACATTAATCCTAAAATAGCTATAATATAATTATAATTTATATTGTAGCTATATTAGGATTTATTTTACAGGTAAGTATTTAGCTTTAAATAGGAATAATTTATTTAATAAGAGTTAATTAATTTCGTTAGATTAAAATTATATTTAAGTTAAGGGGGTGTTAGTGTTAGGGTTAGACTTAGCTTTAGGGGTTAATACATTTATTAGAATAGCGGCGAGATTCGGTCGGCAGATTAGGGGTTAATAATTGAAGTTAGGTGTCGGCGATGTTAGGGAGGGCAGATTAGGGGTTAATAAATATAATATAGGGGTCGGCGGTGTTAGGGGCAGCAGATTAGGGGTACATAGCTATAATGTAGGTGGCGGCTCTTTGCGGTCGGCAGATTAGGGGTTAATTATTGTAGGTAGCTGGCGGCGACATTGTGGGGGGCAGGTTAGGGGTTAATAAATATAATATAGGGGTTGGCGGTGTTAGGGGCAGCAGATTAGGGGTACATAAGTATAACGTAGGTGGCGGTCTGCAGATTAGGGGTTAAAAAAATTTAATCGAGTGTCGGCGATGTGGGGGGGCCTTGGTTTAGGGGTACATAGGTAGTTTATGGGTGTTAGTGTACTTTAGAGCACAGTAGTTAAGAGCTTTATAAACTGGCGTTAACCCAGAAAGCTCTTAACTACTGACTTTTTTCTGCGGCTGGAGTTTTGTCGTTAGAATTCTAACGCTCACTTCAGACACGACTCTAAATACCGGAGTTAGAAAGATCCCATTGAAAAGATAGGATACGCAATTTACGTAAGGGGATCTGCGGTATGGAAAAGTCGCGGCTGAAAAGTGAGCGTTAGACCCTTTTTTGACTGACTCCAAATACCGGCGGTAGCCTAAAACCAGCGTTAGGAGCCTCTAACGCTGGTTTTCACGGCTACCGCCAAACTCTAAATCTAGGCCTAAAACAGCACAAACACAAGGTAGAGTAAATGCAGGCTCTAAATATGTCCCTTCAGATACACAGCAGATAATAGATGCACCTAGCACACAAGATACCATTGAGCAGGTTTTTTCCATGCCCCTGGAGCTGAAGGGGGTGGGGGAGTGAATGTGAAACAACAGGACAGGTATCAACTGAGGGGGAGCAAACCTCAATCAAAGTACAAACCCACAATATAATTAATCTGTCAGATTATCCTTTAACTGAAGCACAACAAAGTGTTGTAAGTTTGGGGCTTGGTTTTGCACCTAGCTCCAGGTTTAACCTTTTTTCCACCATATTAGATGTCAATCGTTTAATACAGAATATAACTTTGCGTAAACATTTTTCTCATTTAGATAGTGACAGGCATGAAGAGTCTGCTGTTTTGTCTAATGATTATGAATCTACACAATTGGCACTCTCATTTAGAGAACTTTGTGATGTAACCACTATGGATGACTTAATGCATGAAAATTCTTTACTGATTACTCCCTCAGAAGAGGTGAATTGTGTGAAGGGATAAAAGAACCCTTCCCGTTTTTATCCCATACAAAATCAAGGTGTTACATTAGAAACGTTCTATAAGAAAGTTGAAAATGATTTGTGGGCATTGAATAACACTACTGATGAGACCCCTAAGAATGTCACGTACAAACAGAGACAGGCTATTAGGGAGCTAAAGGCCAATCCCAATATCGTGATAAAGAGTGCGGACAAGGGGGGTTCTGTGGTTGTCTTGAATAGACAATATTATGTTGATAAGGAATTACGACAATACATGACTTTGAGACCAATGAGATACTCCCAGGAGACCCTACCACTAAATGTCAGAGACAGTTGTCCCACTTACTTGATGAAGGTTTGGATAAAGGCTTTTTTGACAGAGACACCTTTGACTATCTGATGGTGGACAAACCAGTGGTTCCCATCTTTCATCATTTGCCGAAAGTGCATAAAAGTACAATAAATGTAAAAGGCCGCCCTATTGGTAGTGGCATCGGCTCACTTTTTGAACACTTGTCTGAATGGTTAGATGGGATCCTGAACCAGTTTGTATTAAAGCTACCTAGCTTTTTGAAAGACACCAAACATGTACTTAATTTGGTTAAGAATATATTGTGGGATTCTAATGTATATTCTTGGTTGACCATGGATGTGACCGCTTTGTATTCTTCGATTCCACATAGTAAAGGGCTACAAGCCATAAGGTTCATCCTTGACAGGGATTCTGTTTACTCTTTCGAATTGAAGAATTATATTATACAGGTCACTTCTTTTCTGCTTACTCACAATAATTTTTCCTTTGAGGGGGTCTTTTATCTCCAGAGATGTGGGACTTCTATGGGAGCCAAGTTTGCTCCCTCATATGCCAACCTTTTCATGGGTTCGTGGGAGCGGTCCCACATCTATGGGGATATGGACCCCTTCAGGGAATTTATTGTATTTTACAAACGCTTCATCAACGATCTGTTGCTCATTTGGAGTGGACCCATGGGTACCATCGAACAGTTTATTCAATATCTGAATAACAATGATTGTGGCCTGTGTTTCACGTTTGAAACTGACACTAGGAGCATTAATTTCCTTGACCTGACCCTTACAGGTGACAATGAGGGGAGTATTGTGACAAATATTTTCAGGAAACCAATAGCGGGTAATACCGTATTGCATGCGAAGAGCTGTCACCCCCGTCATGTCCTGTATGCGGTGGCCAAAGGCCAATTTGTCAGGCTTAAACGTAATTGTACAGATACAGATACTTTTGAAATGGAATCTCTGTCTCTAAGAAATCGCCTGTTGCAAAGAGGTTATCCACCTCATATTATCAATAGAGCTGAAAAGGAGACCAGGGCTTTAAGCAGAGAGTCTCTGTTGCAGACGAAACAAGGATCTAAAAACAAAGATATGCATGATGGTGTTACTTTTGTTGCAACTTATAGTGACCAGTATAATGAGATATGCAAAATAGTCAAGAAACACTTTAATATGTTAGCAGCCGATGATGGTTTAGTCAAATGTGTTAACAATGGTATTAGGTGTTCTTATAGGAAATCGATGACACTTGGCAATCTGGTCTCTCCCTCACAGTTACCTACTAAACCCTCACATGGTATTTCTTGGCTTATTCATAGGGGCATGTTTAAATGTGGTAGTAACAGATGCCGACCGTGAGAATCAGTGATTGTGTCAGATACGTTTAAGTCAGAAACCACAGGTGCACAATTTTCCATAAAGTCATGTTTGAATTGTAGATCTAACTTTGTCAGATATATTCTGACATGTGTTTCATGCCATCTCCAGTACGTACGGATGACCACTAGAGATATCAATTCGAGAATACGCGAACATTTATCAATGATCACCATTGGTAAATCTAAAACTCCATTGGTCCAACACTTTGCTAATGTACACGATAAATCAGATCATACTCTGAGGTGGCAAGCCATTGAGAGGGTAGCACCCCCTAGAACAGGGGGGGATAGGACCAAGCTGCTAAGCAAACAGAAATGTTTTGGATCTTTACCCTCCAGACTAAATTTCCGTCTGGCTTCAACTCAGAGTATTATCTGATAAACTATTGGGAATGACAATCTTGTATTTATGATCATCCAGTACTATATATATATATATATATATATATATATATATACAGGTGGCCCTCGTTTTACAACGGTTCAATTTACACCGTTTCAGAATAACAACCTTTTTTCCAGTCATGTGACTGCTATTGAAAAGCATTGAGAAGCAGTGCATTTATTAAAATAGCCAGTAGGTGGAGTTGTCCGCTTGTGTTGCAGCAAAGCCAAGCAAGCTGAAATTAATCAGTTTAACCAGACCTGAGCTATCAAGCAGATTTCAAAGGAACAAGATCTTCCTGTCTATAAATCAGTCCAGATTGAAATGCATAGAAAGAACTGTTTGCAGAAAAATGCAAGTGAAGTCTGTGTTGTGTGATTATTGTATTAGGTTTATAATGCTGTTTAGCAAATGTTTTTGTTCATTTAACTTAGTTTAATTATATATTCTGTGTTGTGTGATTATTTTATTAGGTTTATAATGCTGTTTAGTATTTAAAGTCTTCATTTCAAAGCTTTAAATTAATGTATTAGGTGTTACTTATGACAATTTTGAGAGGGGCCTGGAACCTATCTCCCTCACTTCCCATTGACTTACATTATAAACTGGGTTTCAATTTACAACGGTTTCAATTTACAACCATTCCTTCTGGAACCTAACCCCGGCGTAAACTGAGGGCTACCTGTATATATATATATATATATATATATATATATATTTATATTTTGATATCATCTATGTTCTCCATAAAATGTAATTTAATATTACAATTCTATACCTATGATGTAAATGCCCACTTTTTGTATTTTCATGAGATTGACTCGAATTGATATGTTATTTGTGGGTGACTCATACGAAGATGGATTATGTATTTATTTACTTATTTAATTTATCTAATTGATTATATATTGCCTTTGCTTTTTCAATCTTTGCAATGGTGTATAATACTTGGCTTGCTAATAAGTTATGCCTAAACCCACCTCTATTTTGCATTTAAAATAGTACAGATATATGCAGATCATTTACCTCACATTAAAAGTAATGTAAATGCAATCTGGAATTATATTCACGCTTTTACTGAGATTTCATCACCTGCATATGCATGTACAGATTTTAATTATCTCATGGCCCTCCACTCCTAATCCTCCGATTTTCATTGTATATACGTATGGATATATACTTTTTGTTCACCTGTGAAACATTGATCGCCAAAATGTATTCAGTGGCGGTTTACTAAATTATTCTTTGTCAGTATGATAAGAGAAACACAAATATTGTAATTTCACTATAGATATTATTCCCTGTGTTAAATCTATATGGGCTTTAAGAGTTTAAAATGACCATTTATAGAAAGTATCTGTAAAATAAGCATGGCATTAATGTGTTAATATTTTTTTTATGTTTATTATTTTATGATTATATGACACACCCACCCCTTCTTTTATTAACCAATGGAGAGCTCAGGCCTCCTTTTTAAAGGTGTATTTTTGGTTCAGGTAATACAGCTATGAATAAGGCTCTTTAGCCGAAACGCGTAAGCTTGTCTCCTGTGGGATTTGTGTCTCTATGTCCTGCTGGAAGGTGCCTCCGCTACTTTTTAATTGATGCACAAATAAAGTTTTGAAGTTTTAAAGAACAGTCTCTGCTATCCTTGTTGTCCTACACACCTACAATCACCAAAAAACTCCCATGCTAAATAGTTTCTAAACAAATGGTTGTAAATGCTTCTTTGGGATCCCCTTTGTTCAGAAATAGCAGACATATGGCTTTGGGGTTGCTTTTTGGTAATTAGAAGGCCGCTAAATGGCGCTGTGCACCACACGTGTTTTATGCCCAGCAGTGAAGGGGTTAATTAGGGAGCTTGTAGGGAGCTTGTAGGCTTAATTTTAGCTTTAGTGTAGTGTAGTAGACAACCCCAAGTATTGATCTAGGCCCATTTTGATATATTTCATGCCACCATTTCACAATTTTAGGTTTCTCACTGAAAGTATATACAAACAGCTTGTGCTATTATGGCACAAATTGTTGTAAAAGCTTCTTTGACATCCCCTTTGTTCAGAAATATCAGACTTATATGGCTTTGGCATTGCTTTTTGGTAATTAGAAGGCCGCTAAATGTTGCTGCGCACCACACGTAAATTATGCCCAGCAGTGAAGGGGTTAATTAGGTAGCTTGTAGGGAGCTTGCAGGGTTAATTTTAGCTTTAGGGTAGAGATCAGCCTCCCACCTGACACATCCCACCCCCTGATCCCTCCCAAACAGCTCTCTTCCCTCCCCCACCCCACAATTGTCCCCGCCATCTTAAGTACTGGCAGAAAGTCTGCCAGTACTAAATAAAAGGAGGTTGTTTTTTTTTTAATAACAATAAATAAATATTTTAGCTGTGATAAAAATATTTTATCTGCCAGTACCCAATTTGCCCCAAAAACAAAAGTATTTTTTTTTCTTTTGCAATTCTTAATGTTTTCTGTAGTGTAGCAGCCCCCCACAATACCCCCATTCCCCTCCCCCTCCCAGATCCTTTTATATTACATTTTTTTAAATCTTTTCCCCCCCTCTTCCCTCCTCATTGGTGTCAGTGGCTAGCTAATGCGCGCGCGCACACACACATACGCGCGCGCCCCCGCACACTCCCGGCACCCAGCGTGCACATTGCACTTACAGGAACCGGATGCCGGGTAGCGATGGGCCGCCCACCCGCCTCCCTGTCACACTCCCACCCACCAACGAACGGCACCATCGCTACCAGTGCAGAGAGGGCCACAGAGTGGCTCTCTCTGCATCGGAGTCTTCTAAAAAGGTATTGCAGGATGCCTCCATATCGAGGCATCACTGCAATACCATGAGAGCTGCTGGAGCCAGGTACATCTATTGTCATTAACTGGTTGTTTTTGCAAGACGTACCTGGTACGTCAGTTGTCATTAAGGGGTTAAAGGGACACTGAACACAAATTTGTTTCTTTGGTGATTCAGATAGAGCATGCAATTCTAAGCAACTTTCTAATTTACTCCTATTATCAAATTTTCTTCATTCTCTTGGTATCTTTATTTGAAAAGCAAGACTGTACGTTTAGATGCCGGACCATTTTTGTTGAACAACCTGGGTTGTTCTTGCTGATTGGTGGATACATTCACCCACCAATAAACAAGTGATGTCCAGGGTACTGAACCAAAAACTGTCTGGCTCCTTAGCTAAACTGGTTAGTGTTAGGACCAGTCTAATGTGGGACACCTTGTAAGTGGTGACTGGCTTAGCAGAATATGATCATATTGTGTGACTAAGATCCCATTTCATTTAAAGGCATTTTTAACAGGCAAAACATTTTTTGCAGCATAAATATAAGTCAATATTATTGAGAGATGTTAATCCCAATTTTATTTGAACTATGTAAGTATATTTAGCAGATAGAAGTATATTTGTTTTTGCAGCTCAAATATAAGCCAATATTATTGTGAGATGTTTATCCCAATCTTATTAGAAGCTATGTAAGTATATTTGGCAGACAGAAGCATATACAAATATGCCATGAAAGAGTGGACTTAAGTGGTTGGTTGTGCACCAATACTTTTTGTTGTTTTGTCCTTAGCTTAGATGCCTTTTTTTCAAATAAAGATAGCAAGAGAACAAAGGAAAATCGACAATAGAAGTAAATTAGAAAGTTGCTTAAAATTGCATGCTCTATCTGGATCATGAAAGAAAAAATTAGCAGTTTGACAGAATAAATTATAGAGATGGGAAAAGATGGCCATACTAATTTGTAATAATTTATAGTTCACCCTCACCCAGAAGCTGTTATGAGCTTAAATTTACCATAATTTATAGATTTTAAGTTCCTCCACAACAGGGTGTTAATTTGTCTATGATCTTTTTACATATTTGGCCAAAGCAATTATGTTGTTAGTAATGTTAATAAATACTATATGGGTGTTAACCCTATTTACAAACTACATGAGCAAGATAGGTTCAAAAAATGTGGAGTACAACTTCAAAATAATGGCTACTACTCCCCATTATATTATTTTTCCTCCTATAACTGCAGTTTTCTTCAAAATCATTGTCTTATTTTAACCCTTACAATTATCAGTAAGGGGATCTCTGCATCTTCACACTGGGCGCCTCCATCTTGGAGTTTATATTTGTTATGTAACTTTTAAAATGTGCAAAAATGTAACTTTTTTGCTCTCTATTATGTGAGTTAAACTGAAGGAACAGCTGTGAAAAGCCGGTGACATCACAGATCTGTAAAACTGCACTGCTTCTGTCACATGATACAACAATACGTGAGCTACAAGATGGCAGCACCCAGTATAAAATGCGGAGCTTTACCAACTGGAATCTGTAATGAGTTAAAATAAGAGAACGTCTCTAAAAAGAGCTATAGGCACAGGATGGAAAACAATAACATGGTGTATAGCAACCATCCTACTGTAGATGTATCCAACTGTTTAACCCCTTAACGACCAAAGACGTGTCAGGCACATCCTACAAAAAATACAGTTAGTGACCAAGGACGTGCCTGACACGTCCTCTGGGGTTTGAAACTCAGGAAGCGATTATGATCACTTCCAGGGTATTGCAGTAATGCCTCGATATTGAGGCATCACTAATACCTTTTTTAAGCATCCGATGCAGAGAGAGAAACTCTGTGGCCCTCTCTGCATCAGCCAACAATGGTGCAGATCGTTGGTGGGTGATAACCATTGCAGGTAGGTGGGTGGGCGACCCATCGCTGGTGCTTGTTCAGGATCCTGTAACCCAGTGTCTGTGAGCGTGCAATGAGGTGGGGGGCGGGGCTTGGGAGCACACACGCGCATGGACATAGATTAAAAAAGAAAGGAGAGAGAGGGAGGAGGAAGGGAAAAATGGTTTGGAAAGGGATCCAGGAGGGGAGGGGGGGGGGGGGTATTGAGTGGGGTTGAAGCTACACTACAGAAAATGGGCTGTTAATATTTTTTTTAAGATGGTGGCCAATAGGTCAAGGTGGGAGGCTTAGAGAGCTGTTTGGGAGGGGGGTCAGGCGGTTGAGGGGTAATGGGGGATCCTACACTTTATATAAAATATATATAAAAAAAGACCTTTATTTTTATACTGGCAAACTTTCTGCCAGTACTTAAGATGGCGGTGACAATTGTGAGGTGGGTGAGGGAAGAGAGTTGCTTGAGGGGGGTCAGGGAGGGATCAGAGGGTAAGAGGTGTCAGGTGGGAGGCTGATCTCTACACTAAAGCTAAAATTCACCCTACAAGCTACCTAATTTAACCCCTTCACTGCTGGGCATAATACAAGTGTTGTGTGCAGTGGCATTTAGTGGCCTTCGAATTACCAAAAAGCAACGCCAAAGCCATATATGTCTGCTATTTCTGAACAAAGGGGATCTCAGAGAAGCATTTACAACCATTTGTGCCGTAATTGCACAAGCTGTTTGTAAATAATTTCTGTGAGAAACCTAAAGTTTGTGAAAAAATGAACGTTTTTTTTAATTTGATCTCATTTGGTGGTGAAATGGTGGCATGAAATATACCAAAATGGACCTAGATCAATACTTTGGGTTGTCTAATAAAAGAAATATATACATATCAAGGGATATTCAGGGATTCCTGATAGATATCAGTGTTCCAATGTAACTATCGCTAATTTTGAAAAAAAAAAATGGTTTGTAAATAGCAAAGTGCTACTTGTACTTATTGCCCTATAACTTGCAAAAAAAAAGCAAAGAACATTGGGTATTTCTAAACTAAGGACAAAATTTAGAAAATATTTAGCATGGTTGTTTTTTGGTGGTTGTAGATGTGGAACAGGTTTTGGAGGACAAAGTTAGAAAAAGTGTTTTTTTTTTTTTTCAATTTTTCATCATATTTTATAAAGAAAGTCCATTTAATGGCGAGCAAAACGGTATATAATATGTGTGGGTACAGTAAATGAGTAACAGGAAAATTACAGCTAAACACAAACACCGCAGAAATGTAAAAATAGCCCTGGTCCCAAACGGTCAACAAATGGAAAAGTGCTCTGGTCACTACGGGACTAATGTCCCTTTAAGAACAGAGATGGAAATCAAAGGCACAATCTGGAATTCAGGCAAAATGAATAGGATACTACAAAAGAAACATTGGGGCCTATCTATCAAGCTCCGAATGGAGCTTAATGCCCCGTGTTTCTGGCGAGCCTGCAGGTTAGCCAGAAACAGCAGTTATGAAGCAGCGGTCACTAAGACCGCTGCTCCATAACCCTGTCCGCCTGCTCTGAGCAGGGGGACAGGAATCGCCACAATTTAACCCGATCTAGTATGATCGGGTTGATTAACACCCCCTGCTGGCGGGCCATTGTCAGCAGGGGGCGGCTCTTGTGAGCTGCTGGTGCAATGTTAAATGCGGAGAGCGTATCGCACTGTCGGATCAGGTCCGCAAGACCTTTGATAAATAGTAGCCATTAAAGGTACATTCTGCACACATGAAGGGCTAGCTGAGCAAAAGCCTACATTACAAATGAAAAACAAGGTTGCATGAAGAATAAAAAATACATCTAATAAGTTTACGAATTTCACCTTGAAATGCTGGGGCTTAGAGAAGGGCAGAGCAAATTTTTAAAGCTACTCCTTTGCATTTGTCCAAAAACCAATCACCATTTCTAGTAAATAGCTAATTAGTTCTACTTATAAACTGTGGAGAATGCTTAAAAATAAAACATTAACATTAGAATGTTCAGTCGCAATTAAAGGGACATGAAACCCAATTTTTTTCTTTCACGATTTAGAAAGAGCATGACATTTTAAACAACTTTCTAATTTACTTCTATGATCTAATTTGCTTTTTTCTCTTGATATCCCTTATTTAAAAGCATATCTAGATAGGCTCAGTAGTTGCTGATTGGTGACTGCACATAGATGCCTTGTGTGATTGGCTTACCCATGTGCATTGCTATTTCTTCAACAATGGACATCTAAAGAATGAAGCAAATGAGATAATAGAAGTAAGTTGGAATGTTGTTAAAAAAGTATATTCTATATTTGAATCATGAAAGAAAAATGTGGGGTTTAGTGTCCCTTTAAGTGTTATGATAATAGATTTAAACATACATTGACACAAAAATATATTAAAAAAGTAATTTGATCAGTGACAGAGTTTTTTTTTTTTTTTTTTTTTTTTTAAGTTTACAGCTGCAATGGAAAACACATTATCCTTATGGCATTTTGAATTAATGTTCTCAGCATTAGTAAAGGACTGTTAAAGGGACATACAATTATTTTGTGGTTCAGATAGAGGCCCATAGTTATCAAGGTCTGGCGGACCTGATCCGACACTGCGGATCAGGTCGGCCAGACCTCGCTGAATACGGCGAGCAATACGCTTGCCGTATTCAGCATTGCACCAGCAGCTCACAAGACCTGCTGGTGCAACGCCGCCCCCTGCAGACTCGCAGTCAATGGGCCACCAGCAGGGGGTGTCAATCAACCCGATCGTACTTGATCGGGTTGATCTCCGGCGATGTGTGTCCGGTTATGGAGCAGCGGTCTTTGTGACTCGCCAGAAACACGTGGGCATCAAGCTCCATATGGAGCTTAATACAGTTGCCTCTTCGTGTAACATTTAAAAAAAAAAAACTTTCCAATTCACTTATATTATAAAATTTACTTTGATCTCTTGGTATCCTTTGTAGGAAAGCAGTTAATAATACAACAAACAAATGCCTGTGGATATAGCACAATAAGGCTGCCCTGGAATAAGAGGTAAGTTCCTATATACCTCTGTAAAAATAAAGTACAAAAAGAAATCAGTGAGCGGAAGCGCTAGTAAAAGCTGCTATAAAGAGGGATAAAAAAGGCAATATTAAATTACAATGAAATGAGTGATGAAAATCAATAATAATTTAAACACATTTAATCTTACTGAAACATATTAAAAACAATTGTATAATCGAAGAAATTAATATAAAATGAGCACCGGTGGTTTTGAAGATTAAAAAAATCGTTAAAAAGAACTGATGAAAAGGATCCTGATGAAAAAAAAGAGACCCGATGAAAAAAATATATAAAAAATATATATATGAAAGATTAAGTGTCGGTGAAAACAAGAGTAGATATGTCTCTTAAGTGGAGGAGATAACTCAGTGAAATAGTGAGTCTGAGGTGGTATAAACAGTCAGTGTAAACTTGATACTAACTTTGCAACGCTGCCCAGAATAAGGAACGACTCACCCAGAATTTGAAGCAGTTGGAGTAATGCTTCTCCGTGTACTGAACTGTAGCTCTCCGAACTTCACGTCTGGACCCTTTTAGTGTGTGGTTATGCAGACATGCAGAGCGCTCTGTAACATCGTCTTCTGAATCCATTGACACAGTCCCAGCGGAAGAGTAACATAGTTACATATTATTCGTCACAAGCACAACTAACTTTGGCAACTTGGAATTGTAAAGATACACAGACCACCCGGTAATCCATGTCTTAGATTGGCCAGTGAACTGTCACGTGACCACCTACACGCCATGGAACAGAGGCCCATTGCATTACACCTTGGGCCGGCATTGCTTACTCTAAAGGTAACCACACACTAAACACTAAACGGGTCCAGACGTGAAGTTCGGAGAGCTACAGTTCAGTACACGGAGAAACATTACTCCAACTGCTTCGAATTCTGGGTGAGTCGTTCCTTATTCTGAGCAGCATTGCAAAGTTAGTATCAAGTTTACACTGACTGTTTATACCGCCTCAGACTCACTATTTCACTGAGTTATCTCCTCCACTTAAGAGACATATCTACTCTTGTTTTCACCGACACTTAATCTTTCATATATATATTTTATATATATTTTTTTCATCAGGTTTCTTTTTTTCATCAGGATCCTTTTCATCAGTTCTTTTTAACGATTTTTTAATCTTTAAAACCACCGGTGGTCATTTTATATTAATTTCTTCGATTATACAATTGTTTTTAATATGTTTCATTAAGATTAAATTATTTATCCCTCTTTATAGCAGCTTTTACTAGCGCTCCCTGATTTCTTTTTGTACTTTAGAAAAGCAGTTAAGAAGTGTAGGAATGTGTATGGGATTGGAGCAAAATAAAGCAGCAGTTTTATAACTTGCATTTGCCTCAACAGGAAGTGACAACAGTGTTTCGTGTCCTGTACTGCTTCAGAATTGTGCACGCTACCTATCTAGATATCTCTTTAACAAAGAATACCATGGGTACATTTGATAATAGAAGTAAATTTTATTGAATTTTGTTTTTAAAAAATTGCATTCTCTGTCTGAATCTAAAAAAAATGGGTTTAATGTCTCTTTAAATACAGTAGAATTGCATAATAAAAACACAATGCCCTAACACTTGGGGTTTGATGATCTAAAGCTCTCCGCTCAGACAAGATGATCTAAGATATCTCGTCAGTTTGGGGAGGTCCCTCAAAAAATTTTTAGAAACACAAATTTTACCTTGAGAGGTTTTTATTTCACTTTTCAGGTTTCTGTATGTGAAGGAGAGATTCCTATATTACAATATATGGTCTAAAAAAAAATCCCAAAGATTTTGTTTGATTTCTCTCCATGGTGTCGAGTTTTTCACGATCAGGCCCATAGTCTGAATTTCAATTGAGTGGAAGATTTTTTTTCTGACAAATTTTTAAGTTATCTCCATTTTCACTGCCCCCTGTATCATGTGACAGCCATCTGCCAATCACAAAATGTGTATACGTATATACCTGTGCCTCAAAAAGTGTGCATATTTTGATAAAAGTAAACTGGATCGTTTGTTAAAACTGCCAGTTCTGTTTGAATCATCAAAGTGTAATTTTGACTTTAGTGTCTCTTTAAAGACAATCAGCAGCCGTTATTACTCCTGAGGCTTTTTCAGCCACACTACTGGGTGTTTTTAAGTTCTGGGAATCTGAAAATTGAGCAATTTCTGATTCCCAGAACTTAAACGGCATCCTGCTGACACTTCAAAGCTAACTTTGCTAGATCTGTCCCTAACTGGCTTTAACTGATTCAACTGCAAAACAGTGCGTTCTATACTAACATTATAGCCGGGCCTAGACTTGTTGTCTGAGGGCTAAAACCCAGATTGGATCCTTTAAATAAGACAATTGGTGGGTTGAGTTTGGCTATTGATAAACAATTGCAGTAAAAATATGTTAATTTGTTTTAAAAACATGAATACTTGGCTGCTATGTTATTGTATTGCAAAACAACATAAATATCTTGTAATTACAAGGTGTTTACTGTCCCTTTAAAAGACTTATGCCTAGACTTAGAGTTCTGCGTTAGCCGTCAAAAGCAGCGTTAAAGGGTCCTAATTACTATTGTTTGGGTGAGATCTACTACTCTAAGTACCCTTTCAGCCTCATATAGATTCTGTGACTTGCAAATGGTCTTCTTTCTATGAACTTTTACGCTATTTTGAATGGTACAATTGTTATCTTAACAAAGCATTACTGATACCTCATATATGGATTGAGGTTAAAAAGTGTAAGCAAGCTTTTACCTAGTGTGTGTTTTTTAGTAATAAATACTAACGCCTAGATTTAGAGTTTTGCGTCCGCCGTAAAAACCAGCGTAAAGGGCTCCTAACGCTTTTTACCGCCCGCTAGTATTTAGAGTTTCCTTACCAACACTCAAAAAATTCCTAACGCTGAAATCATTACCGACAACCCAGACTCAGTAGTTAACATCTAACGCGAAAATAAACATCCACGAATCACAAAACAAATATTACACAAAGTATACTTAAACTCATACAAACACTACACTATATTTATTTTTCATTTTTCATATTTTCATGTAAAAATAGAAAGGATCAAAGTTACGAGATCTCGGGTGTTAGAAAAAAAAACAACACAAATCCATCTTGCCATTGACTTACATTGACAGACGGGAACAGACACTCATATAGCTACATCTAACTAATAATATTATCACATACATACACTCATCTATGCATACAAACAATATACACCACATTACATACACAAAGAAGAATTTGATTACGAAATAAATACGATTTAGCTACTTTTTCACACAAGACCATGACGTCACTCATTTTACGCTCAAAACGCTCTTGGATTTTATTTACACACAAATTTTTATCCTCCATTGACTTCTATGGGGAAGACGTGCTAGTGCACGAGACAGACAGATTTCCCTAACGCACGCAAAAAGCGTAGACAAGAAAACTCTAAATACCAGCGCTAGAATTCTGAAAATAACTCATGTTTTCATGCGTTAGCCCCGCTATGACAAATAGATCAAGAAATGGCTATTTCCCTATGGAGTTATGGCTTTTACTTATGGGAAATTCACAACAACATTAAATTGTTTGATACTTTTACATTACATCAACTACAAATCACCATCACTAGTAACAAACATTTTAAACAATTACATCAGATTTAAACGGACAGAAAAATAATTGGAACATTTCAGGATTCACAAACAGTAGACAATTGGAAACACCTCTTATTTACCTTTATTATAGCATTTCATTTATTCAACTCATATGCTTGCAGCAACAGCATATCTACATAGGCTTAACACATGATCATTCATGGATGCACATACAGGGAGTGCAGAATTATTAGGCAAGTTGTATTTTTGAGGATTAATTTTATTATTGAACAACAACCATGTTCTCAATGAACCCAAAAGACTCATTAATATCAAAGCTGAATAGTTTTGGAAGTAGTTTTTAGTTTGGTTTTAGTTATAGCTATTTTAGGGGGATATCTGTGTGTGCAGGTGACTATTGCTGTGCATAATTATTAGGCAACTTAACAAAAAACAAATATATACCCATTTCAATTATTTATTTTTACCAGTGAAACCAATATAACATCTCAACATTCACAAATATACATTTCTGACATTCAAAAACAAAACAAAAACAAATCAGTGACCAATATAGCCACCTTTCTTTGCAAGGACACTCAAAAGCCTGCCATCCATGGATTCTGTCAGTGTTTTGATCTGTTCACCATCAACATTGCGTGCAGCAGCAACCACAGCCTCCCAGACACTGTTCAGAGAGGCGTACTGTTTTCCCTCCTTGTAAATCTCACATTTGATGATGGAACACAGGTTCTCAATGGGGTTCAGATCAGGTGAACAAGGAGGCCATGTCATTAGATTTTCTTCTTTTATACCCTTTCTTGCCAGCCACGCTGTGGAGTACTTGGACGCGTGTGATGGAGCATTGTCCTGCATGAAAATCATGTTTTTCTTGAAGGATGCAGACTTCTTCCTGTACCACTGCTTGAAGAAGGTGTCTTCCAGAAACTGGCAGTAGGACTGGGAGTTGAGCTTGACTCCATCCTCAACCCGAAAAGGCCCCACAAGCTCATCTTTGATGATACCAGCCCAAACCAGTACTCCACCTCCACCTTGCTGGCATCTGAGTCGGACTGGAGCTCTCTGCCCTTTACCAATCCAGCCACGGGCCCATCCATCTGGCCCATCAAGACTCACTCTCATTTCATCAGTCCATAAAACCTTAGAAAAATCAGTCTTGAGATATTTCTTGGCCCAGTCTTGACCTTTCAGCTTGTGTGTCTTGTTCAGTGGTGGTCGTCTTTCAGCCTTTCTTACCTTAGCCATGTCTCTGAGTATTGCATACCTTGAGCTTTTGGGCACTCCAGTGATGTTGCAGCTCTGAAATATGGCCAAACTGGTGGCAAGTGGCATCTTGGCAGCTGCACGCTTGACTTTTCTCAGTTCATGGGCAGTTATTTTGCGCCTTGGTTTTTCTACACGCTTCTTGCGACCCTGTTGACTATTTTGAATGAAACGCTTGATTGTTCGATGATCACGCTTCAGAAGCTTTGCAATTTTAAGAGTGCTGCATCCCTCTGCAAGATATCTCACTATTTTTTACTTTTCTGAGCCTGTCAAGTCCTTCTTTTGACCCATTTTGCCAAAGGAAAGGAAGTTGCCTAATAATTATGCACACCTGATATAGGGTGTTGATGTCATTAGACCACACCCCTTCTCATTACAGAGATGCACATCACCTAATATGCTTAATTGGTAGTAGGCTTTCGAGCCTATACAGCTTGGAGTAAGACAACATGCATAAAGAGGATGATGTGGTCAAAATACTCATTTGCCTAATAATTCTGCACTCACTGTACATTACTTTCAGCATTCACTCATACATGTGCATTTATATGATGGGGGAAAAACACATTACATTCTCTCTATGAATCCGGAAACATAAAATAGGGATTTTACTGTCCCTTTAACATCACAATTCACTCAGAATAAACCATTAGGAATTACGTACAATAAGAACATCATTAGAACAGATTACAGCTGTCACTTTTTGGGAAGGAACAACAATGCTATACTGCTTTATAGAAGTCAGCATATGTGGAAGACAATCACAATATATACGTATATGTACATAACACACATCACGCAAACACAAAGCA